>NC_053146.1:33237344-33514969 GCF_016808335.1 Panicum virgatum | reverse complement strand
CTCTTCGGACTCCGCAAACACCGCCACCATGCACTCGGATCAGATCCGAGTGCGTCTTTCGATTCGACCACCCCGAGTCAGATCCGATCTGACTCAATCGTGGGAATGGAGCTCGACTTCCAAGATGCTTCGTTCACCCTCCCGCCCAACCGCTCATCTGCAGGGAGCATCACAGGATCTTTGTCGTCCCCAATGACTCCGACACCAAAGCCAACAAGGACGATGAAGAGAGAGCCAACCGACTCTACCGCAACGACATCCGCGCCGACAGAAGGCACAACGAGGCGGTGATTCATCGGTCCGAACACGAGATGTACGACGCTGACCGCCACAACCCAGGAACTGGCGCACCGATCCGACCACGCAACCTCGATGCTGACTTCGCCCTCGACTACAACGGCCAAGATGTCTTCGCCACACTATCGGCCATCTGGCCGCGGTGTTCCAGGTGCTCGAGGGCCTCCAGGAGACCCTTGAGATCATCAAGGCTCGCACTCGTCTACACGTGGCCGCCACGCAAGCCCAGCAGATGTGCAAGGATAACTCGGCTTACTGCTCCCAGTCGAGTCGTCACTCGACACGACCCCGCGACGATGGAGAGGGGGTCACCCAGAATGACCTTCGCCTCGAGCTCAACCAGCAAGATCTACGCCCATGCATCAACAACTGTCATCGCAAACACGATGCTGCCGTGCCGAGCGACATCGCCGGTACGACGAGGAATGCGGCGTCCCAACGCCGACCACCAGTACCGTGGCCGCCGAGGCAATCACCCTCCCCGGCGACCACCTCGCGACTACGAACCCGGCAATGACCTCGACGGTTTCTCTGCCTTCTCCAACTGGCTTCGGGCCATCCAGTGGCCCACTACCTTCAAGCTAGAAGGCATCGAGAAGTACGATGGTGAGTCGAACCCCAAGACGTGGCTACACACCTACTCCATCGCTATTCGAGCGGCGAACGGCGACAACGACATCATGGCTGCCTACTTCCCGGTCATGATGGGTCGTCACGCCCTCAACTGGCTCGAGGAGCTCACGGCTGGCTTTTATCAACAGCTGCATGACCTTTGTAGGCCTTCATCTAGTACTACCAGGCATCATGTCCGAGTCCAAAAACTAGATGGCATCTGGCCAGTGTCATTCAGCAACCCACGAGTCCCCTCCGCGACTACATCAAGAGGTACTTCGCTAAGCATAATACCATTACGAAAGTTGATGACAGGGAACGTTATCCACCACTTCTACCAAGGCCTCCACAGCATCGAACTGTGGAGGAAGATGTTCGAGAGCAACCCCAAAACCATTGGCGACATGATGACGGTCGTCAACAACACGCCGACATGGAAGACGCTGAGCGAGCCCATCGCCGGCACAAGACCAAGAACAACTCCTTCGAGCGTCCCTCACCATGGAAAGAAGCACAACCGCGCTGAGTCGTCCAAGAATCGGGACCGCAAGCATGGCACCGAGAACACCGTTGCCGTCGCCGAGAGGGTCCCAGTTCCGCTCCACCCTCAACCAAGCGGACCTGGATCGCCTCCTGGATGGCAAGTGTCCCTGGCACAAGGACGCGAACCACACTGTCCGGGAGTGCTGAGCACTCTCCAACGGCGTCATCAAGGACGACGACTCCAAGCGACCCCACCGCGACCACCGTGACAGGCCGAGTGGTTCCAGAACCACCCGGGTGCGCCCACGGAGGCGCAACTCACCCAGGGTGAGACGACGACGTTCAGAGGGAAGATTCCCCAGGGAACTTCCAGGAAGAGGACAGGGCCATCAACTTCATATTCTGTGTTCAAACATCGGTTGAACCCTTGCGGTGGTCGAAGACGACCGATCACCTTCGACCGTCGCAACCACTGGGTCCATCTGCCCAGGCGGGTGGCTTACCCCTTGTGGTCAGCCTAGTGGCCAGCCAGGTCCACCTGTCCAAAGTACTCGTCGATGGTGGCAGCGCCCTCGACATCATCTCACCAGCACATGGAGAGCATGGGCTACGACATGACCACCCTGGTTGCCATCAGACCAGCCTTCTTCTACGGCATCATCCCTGGAGCCGGGTCGACTCCGGTCAGGCGGGTCACCTTGCCGGTCACCTTCGACACTCGGGGATAACTACCACACTGAGTACATCAACTTCGAGGTTGCTGAGTTTGAGACCTCCTACCACGCCATCCTGGGAAGACCCTCCCTTGCTAAGTTCATGGCGATCCCCAAACCACACGTATCTTCTCCTGAAGATGCCAGCTCCAAAGGGGGGTCCTCTCGGTCTATGAAGATTTGCAGACATTAGTACGCGTGTGAGGCCGAGAACATTCAAGCTCTCCGACACCTTGAATGATCCAGGAACTCGATTCTTGTTGTCTAGGCAGCAAAGAATCTCCGGTGGACCACCAACAGATCCCCGCTAAGGAGTCGACTTTTGAGTCGCAGCTCGCGCCAGCCGTGGCAACCAAGACCATCATCCTCAGGGACGATGAGCCGCACAAGACTGCCGTGATCGGGGCCAGCCTCGACCCGGCATAGGAAAGCATCCTCACCTCCTTCCTCCGGGACAACTGGGACATCTTCGCATGGAAGCCATCTGACATGCCAGGAGTCCCAAGGAAGGAGGCTGAGCACTCCTTAGACCTTGACCCGAAGGCGAGACCCGTCAAGCAACGGCTCCGCCGCTTCGCGCAGGATCTAAAGGAGGGCTATTAGGGTAGAAGTAACCCGGCTCCTTGCCATTGGTTTTATCCAAGAAGTTACGCATCTAGATTGGCTAGCAAACCCAATCCTTGTAAAAAAGAAAAATGGTGAATAGAGAATGTCGGATTGTTATTCCGGCCAGTCCACCAGGGGTGTACCCGGCTGTAGAGTTTTAGGATGGGGATCTCAGGACCAAGAGCTCGATGGTAACACGAAGACACAGGAACTTAGATAGGTTTGGGCCGCGATGAGCGTAATACCCTACGTCCTATGTTCGGGGATGTATTAGGGTTTGTGGAATGCTGTCGAAAAAGAAGAGCTCCCTATGGGTCTTCCTACGCCTCCTTTATATAGACTACGAGTCGTAGGGGTACAAGGAAGTTATGCTCGGGTTGTTTTACAAGGAAGGAGGTCGGTTAAGATTCCTAGATATCCGGGCTTCTACCTAGAGCTTTTCATCCTGATCCACTGAATATCCTTTCCGCGCACAGCCGAGTCCGGCACGCCGAGTAGTCGTAGCCGAGTCACCCGAGCGGGATAGTCTCCCGGGTTCGGGGACCCCACTCTGTAGGGAGGCACATAGATCTACCTCCGTCAAGCCCCCATGCGCCGGAGGGCCGAGTTGAACTTGTGGTACCGAACGAAGTCCTTTGGTGCTCATTATAAATGCTCGTCGTTGTTGCAGATCCAGAACAGGATGCGCCCCTGGGCGCACCCATTGGGTGTAGCCCCCGAGCCTCGGAAGATTTCGGAGAAGCATTTCGAGGGTCAAAGAACCGATCTTTAAGTCTTACCAATCCGAGTGCCTGAGCACTCAGCAAGCGTTTTTATTACACCAATCCCCTAGGGTACCTGTCCTTAGCTACCTCGGGATAGCTACTAGATATGAATCCAACTCGGTTCCCTAACCCTGAAGCCCTGGCTTGAGTCGCTGAGACTTTCCGAGTGGTCCGACGTCTGGGCCCTGAAGCCATGGCTAAGTCACGGAGACACGCCGGTAGTATGTGGAGCCCAGCCCCTGGGTAGGGTCGCTGGCAGAGTCACGGAGACGAGCCGAGTAGTCACGGTGTCGGGGCCCTAAGGCCCTGGCTGGGTCACGGAGACACGCTGGGTCGTAGGTGGAGCCCAGCCCCCGGGTAGGGTGCGCTGGCAGAGTCACGGAGACGAGCCGAGTAAGTCACGGTGTCGGGGCCCTAAGGCCTGGCTGGGTCACGGAGACACGCCGGGTCGTAGGTGGCGCCCAGCCCCCGAGCAGGGTCGCTGGCGGAGTCGCAGAGACGTGCCGAGTAGTCACGGCGTCCAGGCCCTGAGGCCCTGGCTGGGTCACGGAGACACGCCGGGTCGTACGTGGCGCCCAGCCCCCGAGCAGGGTCGCTGGCAGAGTCACGGAGACGCGCCGAGTAGTCACGGCGTCCAGGCCCTGAGGCCTTGGCTGGGTCACGGAGACACACTGGGTCGTTTCCAGAATATGCGGAGCATATTCGCATTATGGTAAAAAATCTAACCATTATTTCTCCGCGCGGATCTGACGTGCCTAACAGAGGACCAGGACTGTCAGGGACAATGGTAAAAAGAAAGTTACCGTTTATCCCACTCCGTCCGCCGTAAGATTCCCGGCCCGATCCGATCCGGCCGTTGATTTCGGATCTGCCCGTTGTGCAGCCTCCGATATTTAAACAGGGGAGGCGGCGCGGAGCAACCACCCTGTTCCCGAGTGCTCCAGAATTCTCCGCCACCTTGCCGACTCGGCGAGTTTTCAGAGCTCTCGGCTTCCTCATTCCCCGCGATTTCCACCCCTCGCCTGAGCCTCGCCGCCACCATGGCCGCCACGCCTGCTGCATCATCATCTTCGACCTCGGGGAGCGCCGGAGAAGCTCCACCGCCGTCGTCATCATGGCAAAAGTGTTCGCTCCAAGAGAGCGACATCCAGGACATTGTAACACCCTAATTTAAATTTTAATATTTAATAATAAATTTAATTGGCTTTATTTAATTTTCAAGGATTTAATTTGTTTAGCCTTGTATTTATAACTTATTTTTGTTTCATAAAGTAATTAAAATTTATTCTAGGGCTAAACTTGTTTGTGCATTCATGCTGGTGCATTGTTTTATTTGGTTGAGTGCATAGGGTTTGAATTCAAATCGGAGTTTGAATTCAATTAGTTTGAGTGAAGTTTGAAAAGAAAAGAAATAGGAAGGAGAAAGGAAATAGGAAAAAAACAGAAACCAGGATCCAGCCCAAAACCCCAAACCCGGCAGCCCAGCACCACGGCCCAGAGCGTCCCCTTCCCACATGGCAACCCAGCTCAGCAGTCAACTCAGCCCGAGCCCAGCTCTTCTTTTCCTGCGCGGGCCCAACAGAATGCTTGGCCCAGCTCTTTTTCTCAGCCCAGCCCTTCTCTCCCTCTTCTCCCGAGCAGCCCGCTCCCCTCTCCTCCTAGGCCGCTCCCACGCGACCGGGCCATCGCCCCGCGCCCGCCCAACTCCGCTCGGGCCGCTGCAGCTGCTCGCTCCGCGCCAGAAGCCCAGCGAGCAAGCGCCCACGTTCTCCCTGACGGCCCGGCCCCGCACGCCAGCGACTCCGCCCGCGCCGCGTGCGCACCCCGCAGACAGTCCGGGCCCAGCCGCCAGCATCGCCTTCTCCCCCCCCCCGCACCCTCTGCTCCGCGCAACGGCCACGCTCGCCCGAGATCACGGCCGCGATTCTCGCCGTCCTTTCCCTGGGCGTGCCTCACCGAGATCCCCGTCCTTCTCCTTTAACTGCCCTGCGACCCCTGCGCCGCATCTCCACACTTCACCCCTCCACATCAAACCCTAGCGCCGCTCACCCTGCTCCGCCGTGCCGAGCCGCTGCACCGCCACTGCTCCGCCGCACCTCGAACCCTGCCGATCCCCGCTATGGTCTCGCCTTGGCACCAGGGAGCACCCCGAAGCACTCACCTCCGACCCCGACCCGTGTGAGCGCCGAATTTCAGCCCGAATCCCTCCGCAGGTGAGCTCTGCCGCCTCCACGATTCCACGCCGCCATCAACGCTCCGGCCGCCCTAACCCCTTTTCCACCCTCGCAGCAACATCAAGAGCCGACTCGAGGGGACCAAAAGCTTGGAGCACTGCTGCATCATCTCCTTCCGCGAGCACGGCCTCCGCTCCGCCGCCAGTCGTCGTCGTCAACCCTCTGCGCTGCGAACCCGACCGCCCCGCGCCCTCGGTGAGCCACATCCCGGTCCGCTCTATCTTTAAGCGCTAAATTTGGTAGCCGTAGCCCCCTGGAGTCACCGAACCGCCTGCTCCGGCGAGGCCTCGCCGTCCAGAGCCGCCATGGCCGCCGAACTCTGTGTTCCGGACCTCCCCAAACCCAACCCGCACCCCAGGTGGACTACACGTGCCACGAGCATCCTCCACGGCCAAACCCCAGCCCAAGCGGAGCCCTGCAGCCCCAGAACACTTTCTCCGGTCGTGCGCCGCCGCGGGAACGCGCCGCCGGCGAGTCGCGCCGCCGCCCGCACCCCTTTCCCCCCTGAGCCGCCCGATTCAGAAGCAGCGGCCCAGATTAGATCGTAGGCCACTTTGATCTGATCCGCCAGATCCAGATCCGACGGCCGAGAATCGCGCGTACCGGTTTGGCCTGTCACTTTTGTTAAAGAGCCCCTGACTTTATTGGTAATCAACCTGCAGTCCATAGTAGTGTAAAACTATTTACACTGAGGCCCAGATTTTAGCACTTAGGCCCCTGCGCTTTCCAGTATTTGAACCCGCCGTCCTTGGCTGTTGTTTTTGCAAGTCAGACCCTAGAGTTGTTGTTTAATTATGTTTTAGTCCTCGGTTTTGCCCAGAAACCCCCTGGAACTTAGTTTTTCTCGCAGATAAGCCCCTAGAACTTGTTTTGGCCTAGATTTTGCGTTCTAGCTCCGTTTTAGGTGTTCTTTATATCCACGCGATCGTTGTAACACGTAGAATAGTTTTAGACTAGTTTAGTGCGCTGTTTTCATTTATTGTTGTACTGTTTCTTAGTTTTTTCTATTGTTTGCATGTATGTTTATGTTGTGGCCTTGTTTTTGGCCATGTGCTCGTGAGTAGACGTCGATCCATCTGAGGAGCCCCAGTACCAGTGGTCCTCTGTGTGGCTTGAGTGGTTCACTTCTCATTAAAAGTGGTTTTGTTAGAAACATGGTTTAGGGGGCCAGCACGGTGCTTACTGCCTGGTTGGCCACTCTCCATAAGGACCGGTTCATAGAGCGACAACTTGGGACAACAGTGCTACCACAAGACTGGAATGGGACGGTCTTGGTTTACTAATTAGGTCATTTTGGTTTGGGAGTAACTTACCGACGGGGCACGGGGGGTGGTGAGCTTCAATGGTGGCTAGGCTACGAGGCTTGGTCTGCGTACCCCTCGAGGTGGTTACCATCTTTGCGGAGCCTGATTCCTTAGCGGTTACACCTTACCAACGTGATCCTTTGTAACGGCCTCGTAGTGAGTTTGCTAGTCATCTCACCTAAGGAAGTGTGATGAACAACTAGCATAGCTCATGACTTGTGGGTAAAGATGTGCAACCTCTGCAGATTGTAAAACTGCTATACTAGCCGTGCTCACGGTCATGAGCGGCCCAAATCCTCCTTTTGATTAGTGGGGTTATCTCCTTCCGACGAGGGGGGTGCCTCTCGGGGTTACCTTGGTGGTTTCGGTTTGGTTCTCAGTAGTAACATGATTAATCTTGATTAATTACTATGTAACTGGGTTTATGGAAATTCATCAACTTGTAGTAAATAGCTTTAATAAAATTTTGCCAAGACTTAAAAGCTAATGCAGTCAGTCAGCCAACCTAGAGCCTCATAGTTTATGTTATACTTGTTGAGTACATGTTGTGTACTCACTCTTGCCTCTTCTCTACTTTTTTCTCTTGGGGATACTCTACTGCTGCTCAGTTCCTGCCGACGCGAGGGAGTTCGCTCAGCGCTACCAGGACTACGAGGACTTCTAGGCGTTCGTCTCCCAGTCGACGTCCCTGTGGCGCCCTGCTCAGCTTCGGAGAGTTTTATCATTTATGTATTACGCTTCCGTATACTCTGTATCAGGCATTTTATCATTAATATAATAAATAACATTCGTACTTGTTTTATTATATCTTTTACGTGATATGTGCTGTGATATACTGTTCATTCTGTTGTATATACGTGTGACTTGATCCTAGCACGTATATGATTGCTCGGTTTATGTCCTTTTATAAACCGGGTGTTACAGAGTGGTATCAGAGCGTATCGACTGTAGGACGAAAGCCTAGATAGAACTGGTCGAGTTTTTGGACTTCTTCTCTCAGCCTTGTCTGCTGAAACTATTTTACTATTATACCCCTTGAACTCTATGACTTTTACCCGTCTTGCCTTGATTTTTCTCTCTAAAGAATAGTTTTCGTAGATTTTGGCCTGAATCAGTCATCTAACCATCATAGGTGTAAGCTAGATGACCCCTTTATAATAACACGATAGAACGTTCTGCGACGCATTGTGTTAGTCGAGTTGTGTGTTAAACTCGACTAAAGTATGAACTTTTGAATGTTTGTTATTATGCAAATGTTTGATTTGGATCTTTGGTTGATTGCATAGTTTAGTAGTTAAATTTGTTTAAAGAAAATCAGTCTTAAGTTAAAGTTAATTAATTAATAAAATGAGTTAGATCGTTGGTGGGTAAAACCATCCACTCTATCCTCTCTACCTTATCATGCTTTGGGTTTCTTCTGTCTTACTCGTCGAGAAGAAGGATAGCGCGAAGAGAAGGTGATATCCAGAGATTCACCGACGAGGACGTCGGTTTCTGTAAGGGGGTAGGGATGTGACACCCCGGCCTACAGATAGCACTGGAGAATTTGAGAATCTCTCAGATGAGACAGAAGAGTTATGCTATAGTTCCTTTTTCCCGGATTTATGTAACACCTATCTGGAGTTTTTCTCTCTTCCTTGACCTTACCAATCTGTGTTTCCTCTTTGCCCCAGCTCAGATGTCGGCAGAACAAAAAGACCTTGGAGATAGTGCAATGGGTGATGGTGAGAAAACTTGCCCGTGTTGCCAATTCTATGGCGTTCCTTGTCGTCAAGTTCGTGCGACTGAAGATGAAGCCACAACTAGGAGGAACCAGAGGTTGTTCTCCAGTACAAAGAGGAAGAGGTCTCATCAGGAGCAGCTAGCAGAGGATTCCCTTTTCCTCGACGGTCTATCGGTCGAAGAGATACAGACCATCCAGAAGAGAAAGGATCCTAAGTGCTCTAGAGATACACAGGTCGAGAATCAAGCTCTCTATGATTATGTTGATGGGTTGACTATCACTATGAAGGTGATTCAGCCACGTGGCCACAAGGAGTCCAAAAGGCAAGCAACAGAAGTAATGTAAGATGTGAGGTTAAGTTCATAGGGAGGTCAACCAAGTAGCGTCATTCACCTCCACCGCAAGTGCTACAAATGCGGACAAAAAGGTCATTATGCCAAAAGTTGTCCACAGAAGCGCCTGTCACCGGTAGCACCAGTCCAGGACCTTTCACCAGTTCCGCATACCAGTGGTGATGAGACCCACCTTATTTCCGAGAACTGCTCCAAGTAGGATGCCCAGAATGATCAACAACATGTGATACCAGTGAGCAGTGATCGTACGAAGCATGAGCAATCCGAGAAGGGACCAAAAGAGTACCTCCAGGGTAGAGTTCACCATGTGTCAGCAGAAACCATTCGGGATAATAATCCAGTCATTCTTGGTATGCTTCTAGCCAACTCATTTCCAGCCTCAGTGTTGATAGATCCTCGTGCTACACACTCATTCATCAACACGCAGTTTGCTGCTAAGCATGGAATATTAAAGCTGCCCATGAAGAAGAGAATGGTCATCAAATAATCAGGAAAAGAACATATCTCCAGTTACTTATGTCCTCGAGTCAGCATAAGGATAGGCGAGGCAACCTTCCCTGAGAACCTTATTGTAATGGAGTCAACAGGGATCGACATCATTCTTGGTCAAGACTGGTCAGCTCGAAACAAACTTGAGATGCAACCAACCAAAAGAATGGTAAAGGTCCAGACCTCGTCAAGAAAGCAGATGGAGCATGAGGTGCAACGTGTGTCCAACTCAAGACATATGGGTATGAGAATCTGACTCAAGCATGAGTAGAACTTAATCCCATCCTTTTTCTCTTTGCTAGCCAGCCCAGAATCTCGGGACGAGATTCCTGTAAGGGGGTAGGATTTGTAACACCCTAATTTAAATATCAATATTTAATAATAAATTTAATTGGCTTTATTTAATTTTCAAGGATCTAATTTGTTTAGCCTTGTATTTATAACTTATTTTTTGTTTCATAAAGTAATTAAAATTTATTCTAGGGCTAAACTTGTTTGTGCATTCATGCCGGTGCATTGTTTTATTTGGTTGAGTGCATAGGGTTTGAATTCAAATCGGAGTTTGAATTCAATTAGTTTGAGTGAAGTTTGAAAAGAAAAGAAATAGGAAAGAGAAAGGAAATAGGAAAAAAAACCAGAAACCAGGATCCAGCCCAAAACCCCAAACCCGGCAGCCCAGCACCACGGCCCAGAGCGCCCCCTTCCCACATGGCAACCCAGCTCAGCAGTCAACTCAGCCCGAGCCCAGCTCTTCTTTTCCCGCGCGGGCCCAACAGAATGCTCGGCCCAGCTCTTTTTCTCAGCCCAGCCCTTCTCTCCCTCTTCTCCCGACCAGCCCGCTCCCCTCTCCTCCTGGGCCGCTCCCACGCGACCGGGGCATCGCCCCGCGCCCGCCCATCTCCGCTCGGGCCGCTGCAGCCGCTCGCTCCGCGCCAGAAGCCCAACGAGCAAGCGCCCGCGTTCTCCCTGACGGCCCGGCCCCGCACGCCAGCGACTCCGCCCGCGCCGCACGCGCACCCCGCAGACAGTCCGGGCCCAGCCGCCAGCATCGCCTTCTCCCCCCCCCCCCCCCGCACCCTCTGCTCCGAGCAACGGCCACGCTCGCCCGAGATCACGGCCGCGATTCTCGCCGTCCTTTCCCTGGGCGCGCCTCCCCGAGATCCCCGTCCTTCTCCTTTAACTGCCCTGCGACCCCTGCGCCGCATCTCCACACTTCACCCCTCCGCATCAAACCCTAGCGCCGCTCGCCGTGCTCCGCCGTGCCGAGCCGCTGCACCGTCGCTGCTTCGCTGCACCCCGAACCCTGCCGATCCCCGCTATGGTCTCGCCTTGGCACCAAGGAGCACCTCGAAGCACTCACCTCCGACCCCGACCCGTGTGAGCGCCGAATTTCGGCCCGAATCCCTCCGCAGGTGAGCTCTGCCGCCTCCATGATTCCACGCCGCCGTCAACGCTCCGGCCGCCCTAACCCCGTTTGCACCCTCGGAGCACCATCAAGAGCCGACCCGAGGGGACCAAAAGCTTGGAGCACCGCTGCATCATCTCCTTCCGCGAGCACGGCCTCCGCTCCGCCGCCAGTCGTCGTCGTCAACCCTCTGTGCTGCGAACCCGACCGCCCCGCGCCCTCGGTGAGCCACATCCCGGTCCGCTCTATCTTTATGCGCTAAATTTGGTAGCCGTAGCCCCCTGGAGTCACCGAACCTCCTGCTCGGGCGAGGCCTCGCCGTCCAGAGCCGATGGCCGCCGAACTCCGTGCTCCGGACCTCCCCAAACCCAACTCGCACCCCAGGTGGACTACACGTGCCACGAGCATCCTCCATGGCCAAACCCCAGCCCAAGCGGAGCCCTGCAGCCCCAGAACACTTTCTCCGGTCGTGCGCCGCCGCGGGAACGCGCCGCCGCCCGCACCCCTTTTCCCCCTGAGCCGCCCGATTCGGAAGCAGCGGCCCAGATTAGATCGTAGGCCACTTTGATCTGATCAGCCAGATCCAGATCCGACGGCCGAGAATCGCGCGTACCGGTTCAGCCTGTCACTTTTGTTAAAGAGCCCCTGACTTTATTGGTAATCAACCCGCAGTCCATAGTAGTGTAAAACTATTTACACTGAGGCCCAGATTTTAGCACTTAGGCCCCTGCGCTTTTCAGTATTTGAACCCGCCGTCCTTGGCTGCTGTTTTTGCAAGTCAGACCCCAGAGTTGTTGTTTAATTATGTTTTAGTCCTCGGTTTTGCCCAGAAACCCCCTGGAACTTGGTATTTCTCGCAGATAAGCCCCTAGAACTTGTTTTTGGCCTAGATTTTGCGTTCTAGCTCCGTTTTAGGCGTTCTTTATATCCACGCGATCGTTGTAATGCGTAGAATAGTTTTAGACTAGTTTAGTGTGCTGTTTTCATGTATTGTTGTACTGTTTCTTAGTTTTTGCTATTATTTGCATGTATGTTTATGTTGTGCCTTGTTTTTGGCCATGTGCTCGTGAGTAGACGTCGATCCATCTGAGGAGCCCCAGTACCAGTACCCGGAGCAGCCGTCTTCCAACCAGTTTGAGCAGCAGTAGGAGCAGTACAAGGAAGGCAAGTATAACATGAACAACCTATCACTTTTAAATATATTTTCATACTGCATTTTAATACTGTATGCCTATAAGGACTTTCCTAGCCACTTTATATCCTTTATACATATCCCCTGGGTTGCATTTTGGTTAGTTGTGCTAGGTGCTGCGCTATAACACACTTGGTCCTTTTTAATTAATTTGATTAATGGTATCTGCAACTTAATTCTGAGAGTGGCCCTCTGTGTGGCTTGAGTGGTTCACTTCTTATTAAAAGTGGTTTTGTTAGAAACATGGTTTAGGGGGCCAGCACGGTGCTTACTGCCTAGTTGGCCACTCTCCATAAGGACCGGTTCATAGAGCGACAACCTGGGACAACAACGCTACCACAAGACTGGAATGAGACGGTCTTGGCTTACTAATTATGTCATTTTGGTTTGGGAGTACCTTACCGATGGGGCATGGGGGTGGTGAGCTTCAATGGTGGCCAGGCTACGAGGCTTGGTCTGCGTACCCTTCGAGGTGGTTGCCATCGTTGCGGAGCCTGATTCCTTAGCGGTTACACCTTACCAATGTGATCCTTTGTAACGTCCTCGTAGTGAGTTTGCTAGTCATCTGTAACACCCTAATTTAAATTCCAGCATTTATTAATAAATTTAATTGGCTATATTTAAATTTCTAAGGTTTATTTGCTTAGTCTTGCATTTAAACTAAAATTTTTGTTCTATAAGTAATTAAAAATTTATCATAGGTTTAATTTTTGTTGTTGCATCATGCTGGACCATTGTTTTATTTGTTAAGTGCTTATGTGAATTCAAATTCAAATTTGAATTCATTTGTGTTTAGTTTGGTTTAGAAATAGAAATTGGAGAAATAGAAAGAAAAACCCAATACAACCCAACCCAATCCGGCCTGCCCACCCCGGCCCAGCTGGCTCTCCAACTCAGCCCAAGTCCCGGCGCCAGCCCAGCCCGCTCTCCCGCTTAGCTCGGCCCGCTACCGCTCAGCCCAGTTCACCCCCTTCGCTCCCCGCGCACGAACCACGCGCTCGCCCCGCACGACCTGGCGACCAGCGCCCAGGCCGCGTCACCCTTCCCCACCTGCCAGCACCCCACGGTCTCCCTCTCCCACCGATGCCCTGGGCCCGCACGTCAGCACACCCGCGCGGCGCTCAGCCCGCGAGCACGCGCCCCCGCCTCACCCCGCTGACCTCCCGGCCCCACTGGCAGGTTCGTCTCCCCCGCGCAGCGCTCGTGCAACGGCCGCGCCAGTCCCGCCTGGATTCCCGGCGAGATTTCCTTCCGGGGCACGCCCGCCCAAGATGCCCGGGCCTTCTTAAAGTGGCCCCGCGGCCCTCTGCGCCCACCACCTCGCCCTGCTGCAGCTGCACCAACCCTAGCACGCCGCCCCGCTATGCTCCGCCGCGCCGAGCCCCCTGCTCTGCCGTGCCCTCACCCCTCCGCCGCACCACAGCCTCCCTCGAGTCGCTCAGAAGATCTGCAGAGCCGCCTAGGAGTGTCCCAAGGCGAGCCTGCCCGTTTTCCGCTCGCGACTGCGCCAGAATTCAACCCGCAACCGCCGCCGGTGAGTTGCTTCGCCATGGCGTTTCCGCACCGTCGGAGCACCCCGGACCGCACTGACCTCCGTGTCTCCCTCATAGGCACTCCGGGAGCCGAACCGAGGAGCCTAGAAGCCGGGAGACGCTCTGCAGCAGGTCCTCCCCGAGCGCCGCCCGATCCCACCGCCGAACCTCGCCGACGACCCATCTGCGCGACGTCTCCGGCCGCCAGAAGCCTCGGTGAGAACCCAGAACCCTCCCCGGTCCCCTTGGCGTTAGATTTTGTGATCCATAGCCCCTGGCGCCCTTAGAATCCCGCTCGCCGGCGAAGTCCGCTGCTCAGAGCCGCCGCCGACGCAGCACGTGCCGCCGCTAACCTCCCCGAGACCCGCAAAGGCCCCAGGTGGACTACGCGTGTCGTGTAGTCCATCCTAGACCCAAAACCTGATCGATTTGAGCCCGGAAACGCTGAAACGCCGAAGTCCGGCGAGTCCCAGAGCTGCGCCGCCGCGGGAAGCCATCGCCGGCGGTAACGCGCCGCCGCTCCGCGCTCCCTTCACTCTGGGCCGCCCGATCTGGAGGCAATGGTCCAGATTAGATCGCATCCCCGCTAGATCTGAACCGCTAGATCACGATCCAACGAGCCTGATTCAAAGATACCACTTCGGCCTATCAGTTTTGCATAAGAGCCCCTCGGTTTATTAGAAATAAACCCGCAGTCCATCTCAGTTGAAAAGTATTTACAAATCTGCCCTTTATTTTATGTTTTAGACCCTGAGTTTTCCTAGAATTGAACCCGCCGTCCACCCTTGGCAGTTTTGCGTGTCAGACCTTGGATCTATAGTTTAATTATGCTTTAGCCCTCGGTTTTAGCAGAAAAGCCCCTGGAACCCTGCTTTTCTTACAAATAAGCCCCTGAACCTTGTTTTTAGCCTAGTTTATGCGTTTTAGCTCCGTTTTTAGCGTTCTTTATATCCACGCGATCGTTGTAACGCGTAGAATAGTTCTAGATTAGTTTATTGTGCTGTTTTTATGTATTGATGTACTGTTTCTTAGTTTTTGTTAGTGTTTGCTTGTATGCTTGTTATTGTGCCTTGTTTTGGCAATGTGTTCGTGAGTAGACGTTGATCCATCTGAGGAGCCCCAGTACCAGTACCAGGAGCAGCCGTCTTCCGAGCACTTTGAGCAGCAGCAGGAACAGTACAAGGAAGGCAAGTATAACATGAACAACCTATTATCTTTAAATACAATTTCATACTGCATTTTAATACTGTATGCCTATAAGGATTTCCTAGCCACTTTATATCCTTTATACATACCTTTGGGTTGCATTTTGGTTAGTTGTGCTAGGTTGCTGCGCTATAACACACTCTGGTCCTTTTAAATTAATTTGATTAATGGTTCACTTAAATTTAATTCTGAGAGTGGCCCTCTGTGCTTCGTGCTTGGGTGGCTCACGTCTCGTTAAAAGATGGTTTTTGTAGAAACATGGTTTAGGGGGCCAGCACGGTGCTTAGTGCTTGGTTGGTCACTCTCCATAAGGACCGGTTCATAGAGCGACAACCTGGGACAACAGCGCTACCACAAGGCTAGAATGGGATAGACTTGGCGTAATAATTAGATCTTTTTGGTTTGGAGTAACTTACCGGCGGGGCAGGGGCGGTAAGCTTCTATGGCCCTCGTGCTGAGTGGCCTCGTCTGTGCTTCGTGTCTTGATGCCCACTAGACCTGCTCCATAGTCGCCGATCCACCCTCGCGGTTACTCCCTACCAACGAGATTCTTTGTAAAGGCCTCGTAGTGAGTCGCTAGTCATCTCACCTAAGGAAGTGTGCTGAACAACTGGCGTAGCTCACGACTTGTGGGTAAAGATGTGCAACCTCTGCAGAGTGTAAAACTGGTATACTAGCCGTGCTCACGGTTATGAGCGGCCCAGATCCTCCTTTTGATTAGTGGGGTTAGCCCCTTCCGACGAGGGGGTGCCTCTCGGGGTTACCTTGGTGGCTTGGTTTCGGTTTGGTTCCCAGTAGTAACATGTTTAATCTTGATTAATTACTATGTAACTGGGTTAATGGTAATTCATCAACTCGTAGTAAATAGCTTTAATAATATCTTGCCAACACTTAAAAGCTAATGCAGTTGAGTCAGCCAACCTTAGAGCCTCATAGTTTGTGTTATACTTGTTGAGTACAAGTTGTGTACTCACTCTTGCCTCTTCTCTACTTTTGATACTGCTGCTCAGTTCCTGCCGATACGAGGGAGTTCGTTCAGCGCTACCAGGACTACGAGGACTTCTAGGCGTTCGTCTCCCAGTCGACGTCCCTGTGGCGCCCAGCTTCCGAGAGGCTTCGTATTTGTACTTCGTTTCCGCTGTATTAGACATTTTTGTCATTCATGTAATAAATAACATTCGTATACGCTTTATTATATCTTTTTATGTGATATGTGCTGTGATATACTGTTCATTCTATTGTATATACGTGTGACTTGATCCTGGCACGTATATGATCGCTCGGTTTATAAAATTTTGCCAAGACTTAAAAGCTAATGCAGTCAGTCAGCCAACCTAGAGCCTCATAGTTTGTGTTATACTTGTTGAGTACAAGTTGTGTACTCACTCTTGCCGCTTCTCTACTTTTTCCTCTTGGGGATACTCTACTGCTGCTCAGTTCCTGCCGACGCGAGGGAGTTCGCTCAGCGCTATCAGGACTACGAGGACTTCTAGGCGTTCGTCTCCCAGTCGATGTCCCTGTGGCGCCCTGCTTAGCTTCGGAGAGTTTTATCGTTTATGTATTACGCTTCCGTATACTCTGTATCAGAAATTTTGTCATTAATATAATAAATAACATTCGTACTTGTTTTATTATATCTTTTACGTGATATGTGCTGTGATATACTGTTCATTCTATTGTATATACGTGTGACTTGATCCTGGCACGTATATGATTGCTCGGTTTATGTCCTTTTATAAACCGGGTGTTACAGACATGGTGGAGCGTGGCATCCTCCTAGAGAAGAAGATCTCCGGGTAGCGGTGCTGCTACGGGGAGGAGTTCCCGTCGGAGGACATGGTCCAGACGGTCGTGTTCAAGTCCTTCTACAAGAAGGGCTTCGCGCTGCCCGCGGGGGCCTTCTTCTGCGGGCTTCTTCACTTCTACGGGCTCGAGGTAACGCATCTCAAGCACAACTCGATTGCCCAAATTGCCATATTTATCCACCTCTGCGAGGGGTACTTGGAGATCGCTCCCCACTTCAACTTGTGGCGGGCTCTGTACCGCCTCAAGGGGCACCCGTCCAACGTTCGCCGGAGCATTGTGGGCGGGGCCGCCTTCTCACTATGCCAGGGCAGCGTCTACCCCGAATACGTGCTCCGCGACACCAACAATTGGTGGGTGCAGGAATGGTTCATGGGGTCGAACTCGGTGCCCTGCCTCCCGGCACTCACCGGCCGCGCGCCGGAGTACAAGGCGAGCTGGGAAGAGCCGCCGACTGCCGAGGAGATGGCGTAGGTGGAGCGCCTCCTCAAGGAGATCGACGACTTGTTGGTACAAGGTCTGGCAGGGGCCGCGGTGGCCCTCTCCTTCTGCAAGCGGCTCCGCAGCCGATCTAGGAGAGGGTCCACCTGGCCTTCAAGTACTGGGGTCGTCAGGACCCAACCCTGGGACAGGAGCGCAAGGTCCCCCAGGAAGAATCGCGAACCGGGTCGCCCGCATCATGGCGGGGCAGATCCGGGACAAGGGCTGCCCAAAAGCCCTTTGCCTGAAGTGGTCGACTGACGCCGTAAGTCTTCCTGGATCTTCCGAGTCATTTTGTTAATTTCTGAGTTGTTTCCTCTATTTTTGCGCTATTTTTCCGACTGCACCCATTGGGTTGTGACACAACTCGGATTCTCTGCAGGCCAAGGTTTTGGAGTACTGGCCCCCACTCCTCTGCCTGGGGGGGGGGACCTTGGCAAGGATGCCACCGCCCCCACCGAGCTGCGCCAGCCGGCGGAGGACGAGATAGAGTTCTCCTCCGACTCCTCCATGGGGAGCGAGTCGGAGGTGGAGATCACCGGAACCTCGGGGCCACCGTCGTCGGCCGCCCCGAGGAGAAAGATGTGCCGCGCCATGAAGAAGATCCCGCTATCGAAGGCGGGATTGACGGCGGCGCAACAGTCGCTGAGGATGTTGTGACACCTCAGGTGTTAGCACATCTAATGCAATCAAGGTACCTTAGTTAAAGTTAAAAGAAACATTTGAGAAATTAATTCAAAAAGAAAGGATCAAATAAAAGACAAATCATACAAAAGAAATTAAAGGAAAAAGAAAAAGGAGTTGGAAGCAACTCAAAATTTATTTCAAAAATTGTGCACAAAATTTTAGTTGCTTATGAGAGGTGTTTCAATTGACATGTGCTCAATTGAACTTCAGCCAAAATCAATTCAAAAACTGAATAAAACTAAAGTCCTTTTGTGCAAATATGCAAATGTACCAATAGTTCAAAATGTGAGTTTCAAATGAAATTTTGCATAACACAAAAGTTGAAGATCTTGAAAAGTTATGCAAAAGTGGTATTCAACACTTTTCCATTTGAGCCCTCCAATTAGGAGATAATTTTTGTTTACCGAGAGGTCCCTGAAATTTTCAGAAATCGCAAAAGAGCCCCTACCTCCATCTCTTTCTCCCGGCTTGCTCTGTTTCAGCCGCCGCCTGCCGTACGCCGCCGGTGGACGAAGCCCGCGGCCAAATGGACCCGGGGAAACCTCTCCACGCCACCTGGCCTGCCCCTTGGCGCCCTCCCACGCCCACACGCGTCCCAAGCCGCTCCCGAGCCGCCACGACACCCCGGCCGGCGCAGCGCCGCTGCCTCCTCCGCCCGCTCGCCGTCGAGCCACCCAGGACCAAATCAACTGCCCCCAGTCACTGCATTCCTCCCCATGAGCTCCTTGGCCTATAAAGACCCCCAGCACCCCACAGTCGCGCCCCTTCTTCCCCTTCTTCCTCCTCCCGCCGCTCCGCCATGGCCGCCGAGATCCAGCTCGCGCGGACCGGCTAGCCCAGCCCCACATTGCCCCCTCCGACCACCGCAGCAGCTTCGCCACCTCCTAGTTAAGCTCCACGCGCGCGGAATCAAATCCAAACCCCCTCCCGAAGCCGTTCCCCTTTTGCGCCGCCGCCGGCGAGCTCAGGCTCACCGCGGACCGGCCAGTTCCGGGGAAGACCGAGCCCGACAGCTACCCAGAAGCATCCACGAGCTCACGCGGTGCTCGTGCGCACCTTGTTCCCCTACCCCGAGCCCTCCTTCGCCTCCAGCGCCGGCGAACCGAACAACCGACCCGCCATCAACGCCGACGAGCTTGAACCTGTGCTCCAAACGCTCGAACGTCGACCAGGGTAGGTGTTCCTCGATCCTTTTTCCCCCACGCGCCTCCCCGTGGCAGCCCCGGTAAGCCATGCACCACAGAACACCACCGGCAAGATGCCACGGCGGAGAAGGCCGGCGAAGGACCCGGTTGTAATTTCTTTTTTTCGTTCAAGGGTGTCTCTGCAAGTTTTACAGTGTATACCAGTGAACTTCTAAAATGCGAAACAAATCACAGAAAAATCAGAAAAATGCAAACTCAACTGATCTAGAATCCTTGTAATAAAATCTACAAATTTTGTAACATTCACATTTGCAGAAACTCAACCGAATTTAATCTAGGGAAAAGATTAAGAAAATC
This sequence comes from Panicum virgatum, assembly GCF_016808335.1. NCBI lineage: Eukaryota > Viridiplantae > Streptophyta > Magnoliopsida > Poales > Poaceae > Panicum > Panicum virgatum. Next base: position 33,495,584 of record NC_053146.1, on the reverse strand, counting down.
ACCTTATGCATGTTCATGAAGTTCTGCTCATCAAATGACCTTGATTTTTGGATATGTTATAACTAATGGGATGCTAAGATCACAGCAAAAAGATGACACCAAACCAAAACAGTTATCAGGTTAGAACAATCAAGATTCTCTAATCTGTTGTTAGCATTCTCGATTTAATTCTGGAAAATATGTACATGAACTTGCTCTGAAAATTTTACTACAGCCTTGTGCCACTGAATCTCTGCAAATCTCTAAATTTCAAATTTATTAGAATTCATTTGCTTTATACCATGATTTATGCTTGTCTTATCAACTTAATTCCTTATATATAGTTCTTATGCTCAGAAAAATCCATGTTTATTTCTGGAGTCTCTTTTTATCTCTGTGTTCCTGTCTAAGAATTTTGAGCTGCATTTACTGAGTTTTGCCTTGGTGAATAATCATGCTTAGCATCTTAGGGCTAGATTTACTATTTTTGTTCTGAGTAATCTACAATGTTTCTGATCTTTATTTTTGGGCATGATCTTGTTTAGAGTATGTTCTACCCGTGATAAAAAGTTCAGATGCAATTCTGGTCAGATGCATCTTGAGAAATTTATGCAAACTCATGTTAAGTTAACTGAATAACTAATTTAGTATAGTGAGTTAAATCTTGAAAAATTTTCTGGAGTATGTTTAACTCAGGACTAGTCTCTGGTAAAAATTTGAGAACCAAATCCTTAGTAAAACTTTCGGTAGATTTAATCTTTGTTGATGGCTTGCTGTTTTTAATCTTTTTATCACCTCTGCTATATAAGTGTATAAAATCTGGAAAACTTTCAGTACTGAGTTTATGCTTTGAAGTTGCTTGCATAAAATTTGTAGCACCAGAATCCATGTTGAACATTCTGTACAAAAATATGAAGTAACTAGAGTAATCCATTTGCATGAATAGTTATAGTTTTTGCTCTATGATAGATGCTGAAATTTATACCCTGAATGTTCAAGTTTGAATCTGAGTTACTTTAGTGTTTCATCACTAGCTCTTTAGTAGTTGTGTTGTTAAGGAATAATGAAAGCATGCTATGTGTTGAAATTGAAAATGAAAACCCAAAACCCCACTCATTCATGAATAACCGTAGTTATGCTTGCTACTCTATAAACGATTGCCCATGCAATGAAATGTGAAATCATCACTAAATTAACTTTCGTGGACTACAACTTTATCGTGAAGGAAAGAAATTATATCCCTGAATAACTCAAAATCTTGCATTGCATATAGAAACGGTTAACCTCGCGGACGGAGACTACGAACTGGTGCCCGCGGACTCTCGTGCGGAGCAGGAGGTTAATCTGAACTGTACTAACTTGTCTCAAGACCTGGGCCAAGCCCCAGAAGCTTTTCTGTCTGACAGTGCTCAAGAAGGCAAGCCCCGGAGCATAATCCCACTATTTTTCCGAATTACCATTCTGCTATCTATTTATTAATGTATGGTAACAGTTGGTTTTCTGCATTTAAGTTCTCTAGGCGTTGATCGAAAACCCTAGATGCATGATCCATAGGAACCTATGTTTGATACCGGATCTTTTTATCGACTAGTTGCCATGCTAAATAGGCACGGTAGAAGTCGAGTGGTTCCCTGCCTCTCGCGAGCAAATAGGAAATGTACTGACTTTATTTCCTGTTGAAATGTAAGGACAACAGGCGGGGTTGTGTAGTTGTGATACCCCGCTGGTGTAGTCAAAAATGGCTAAGGTCGCAGTGTGTGGCTCATTTTGTTAAGCGTTTGAAAGTACTAGCCACATACCGAGAAATATGGTAATCGGTAAGCTTAAGTACCTGATTGGACCGGCGAGTGGAACGATCTCGCACCCTCCTGGTAGAAGTAGGGTTTATTTTTATGTCGGGACATACGGGTGCAGAGTGGTCGGACTCTGTAGTCGGGGAGGGTGTTCCGGATCCACGGACTGGAAAGAAAGGGGAAAAGTAGCGTGGGCGGGAGCGAAGTCGATCCCCATGCATGTGCTCTAGGTTCCCCTGGCCAGGTTGAAATTCGATTCAGAATCGTCCGCCTCTCACGGCATGAGATTGCTTAATGATTTCGGTCACATAGAGTAACAAGTGGAATACGATGATGAAAATACTGCTGGTTGATTAAATGGTTGCTCTACCATGTTTGAGTAGAGTTAGTTGCAAATTTAGAATGGTTAATTCCTCTAGAATCTGGCTAAGTAAAACCTGAAAGTAAGGATCAACACTTAGCGGCATTTTTGGCAAACAAACCTTACCAACCAAAAAGCTTGCATGTCTAGCTATCGGACTATGTTATATCCGGAGACGGGTCAGTCTTGCTGAGTATTAGTATACTCAGCCTTGCTTGTGGCACTGTTTTTCAGGTACTAACTTTGAAGATCTGTTTGCGAGTCTTACTTGGCCTTGCACTCTGCCTCCGGGTTGGTCTGTTGAGTGGGATGGCCCTTCAGCTGGTGCTAATCACCCTCCCGCTGAGTGACGCATTCGTACGGGCTTTACCGATGCGTCACGTTATTTCGTTAGTTATCTTTTAATGCTTCCGCTGAACTTTGAGACTTGAATAATTTGAGGAGCTGGAACTCCGTAGTACTTCACTAGTCTGAACATGGTTTGTAATAAATTTTTCTTTCCGCTGCAATCACTCTGAGATGTATGAAATGGTTTGTGTTGTAATCTCTGGGCTCACCTTCGTGTGAGTGTTGTCTGCTGATCCTGGAATAGCGTGGCTTTTATCGAGGCTTCACTCGAGGAACTACCAGTGAGTGCCAAATTGGGTCAGAGTTGCTTAGCAACGAAGATCAGTGCACCCGGCCCCAGTAGTTTTGGGTGGTTCCGCCACAGCTGGTATCAGAGCTCGCAGACAGCCTACCAGAGATGACAACCTCGGTTTTCAAACAACAATTTAAAACTTGACTTCAAAACTACCAAAGTTTTTGAAAGAGTTTAGGATCTCCAAGGACAAGTCTAGGACGTAAAGCCCTAGGGAATCTTATGGGTATAATCAGGTGGCTTATTTTGTATGGCTAACTTCCAGCACATTACTTTTCAGTATTTAAATTCCGCAATTTAAATTCTGCAACTACATCGTCGCCGCGGAGGTATGCTTACTCAGTCAGCTGAGGGAGTCTGACCTTCCCGTCGGTGATGCGAGCCGAACGCTGGAGCTCAAGCAGTGGCCTACTTGAGCTGCTGCCCATATACCAACTTCGGTTGAGTATATGGGGAGTAATAGTTCGAAATTGGAATTCAATTCCCCGTCAAAGACGGTACTCAGTCAATACGTTGTTTCGATAACGTATGCTTAACGTTGTCCATACGGCGGTAATGGTATGGATGCCGATTCTATAGTGATCGGTAATGTATGGGGACGCTTTCGTGAGTGCTGGCACGAAAGGTTCATTTTATATACTGTCAATCTTCTGCAGGTACGCTAACTCGAAATCGAATTATAGGCTATCTAGCTATATCGAGTAGCTATATAGTGAGAGACATAATAGGTATGCCACCAAAGTCATTGCGGAAGACCAAGATTACTTGGCAATTTTTCCTTGGTGAGGACGTATAGGTTCTACATTCATTCTCAAAAAGATTAGCAAATAAATCTCTGGGGAAATCGCAAGCAAATCAGTTAAAACACTATCCTAAGGAGCATCCAGAATGTCTGCAACCTGGTTTCCAAGAATTTTAACCTTCTGTTAAGTCACTCAAATCGACTTGGGGTAGTAAGACTAAACGATGTTTCCTAAGTTATCAAGCTGCTGTAAAAATTTGAAAATTTTTGAAGCCTTCTAGCATGGTATTTGTATTTTTGGATCAACCCTGTGTAAAACTGTTAACTCTGAACCGTCTATACAACTGAAATTTTTCGACCTTTATAAGTTGCTCAAACTAAAAATCGTTCAACATGAAAGTTGTAGACAACTAAGTGATGAGCTTACCATAAAAATTTGAAGAATTTTTGACGTCTAGGTTGAGAGTTATAGTCAAAATACATCCTCTCTGGACACTCAGTTTTCCTGGTTGACGTCACTCCGAATACCTGATCATATCACCCCCATGGAGTCCGAATTGATCTTAGTGGTGACTAGATGAATTGTTCCTTAATATCAGAGGGATCTTGTGTAAATTTTTGAGAATTTTTGAAGCAAGTTCTCTACAGTTTTGGCCATTTCTTTCACTGTTCCAGAGTTAGTAGTTCTTGTTACCATCAGCTGATCCATCGGTCTTTTGTTGGGACAGATGGAAGAGCTGCTGGTCGTTGACGCGCAGGGGCACGTGCACTCCGCTTGCCTGCACTGGGACGGGTTTCCCCGCCGTCTTTGGGAGCTGTTGAGTGCAGCCGGTTACCTCCAGCCACCGGTTTACGATGGCCACGAGTTTGTGGAGGACGGAGTTCGTCGCTGCAGTGTGACGATGGTGATCCCGCAGCACCCGCTCAACGGGTGGGAGCCGATCGTGACTCAGATGGTCGGTCACTACCTGCTGGACACCTGGGAGCTTACCGCCATGAGGGCGATGACCACCTTTTGCTCTTTGCGCCCTCTGGAGGTGGTTCTGACCGCGTTCAGGTTGTTCCCTGCACCTGACCCGGCAGACCCGCTTTGGCTCGACCGGATGGCACACGTGGACGTGGTCGCTACCCTTGACCCGGTCGGGGCCCTTCGGACGACAGCGAGGTGCTTGGACGGTCTCTACAGACTTCACACTTACCAGGGTTACGCCATCGCTCAGTTGGTGGACCACGCTCAGGCCTTGCACCTGGCGGTCCAGCTGAGAGATGGGCAGCTTCAGGAGGCTAGAACCGAGCTCGAGAGCAGGGCTACTCTTATCGCCCAGCTCCACGGCCAGGTTCACGAGCTTCAGGACACTGTGTCGGATCGTGACGCTACGATCAACTTCCTGGAGGACCAGTTTCACGACCTGCAGCTTGAGATGGACGAGGCTCAGGGGCAGCTCCACGCGATACAGCACGCGCAGGATGCCCTTCACGCACCTCCCGACGAGATGCAGGTGGACGAGGAGGACGAGCCCTAGGAGATAGAGGGCATTTCAGAGATGGACTCCGAGGACCAGGCGCCGCAGCCCGCACCGGTTGAGGTTCACACTCCCGCGGCGAGTGAGGCATCGGTCAACATGTAGACCGAGGCGCTGTTTCTTAGCTTTTGTAGACTCCTCTTAGTGTGGCCTACTTTTGGATCATGGCTACTAGGCTAACTTAGAGTTGAGTAACCCCCTTAGTACTGATGTTAGGAGTGACCAAGTAGAAAGGAGAGAACGATGGATGTAATGAACCCCTAATGCTACTAGTGTTAATTATCAGTGATCTGCAAAAAGCTGAAGGCAGCAGTTAGTTCGAATTTTTATCCTCTTTTCCTTTCGGATTTAGCTCCTGAGTTGAATACTAAAGTTGTTCCAAATTTCATCAGGAACCTGCTCGCAAAATTTCAGCCCAAACAGGATTGGTATTGCAGGAGATAATCGCAAATTACAGAAGCTCTGTTTTCTGTGAAGCAGAAAAACCAGAGGAGGAGTAATTGAATTTTTCGACTAACCTACTCTGGAAATCTGACTTTGTGATGACTACCAAAGTTGTAGATCATGAAATTTCCTATCTCTTGTAAAAATTTCAAGTCCATATCATGTACCGAACTCCAGTTATGAGCATTTTCGTATCGCTGGTTTTGCTGCACAACCTGATTAAGCAATTTCCAGTATTTCCATGTCATTTTGAGATGTATATTCCATTTGAAATGATGATAATGATGAGCCTAATGCAAAAGTACTCACATTTCAGATGGTTGGATCAACTTCGAGGCACCCCTAGTGGTTTTGGAGCCGGAGGGAATGGCGATCCACCTCCACCTCCTCCACCAGTGGGTATTGCTGAGGTTCTTGCTGCCCAGACAGAGATTTTGCGGCAGTTGGTTCAAGCTCAGCAACAACCGCGGGGTGGGCATCATGCTCATCACGCACAAGAGGCGAGCTACCAAGATTTCCTCAGCACTCAGCCTCCGCTGTTCAATAAAGCGGATGAGCCTCTGGACGCTGACGCTTGGATTCGCACGATCGAGTCCAAGTTTTCTCTATTGACTACTCCTTGTTCCGAAGCGAACAAGACTCGCTATGCCGCGCAGCAGCTTCGCGGATCAGCTCGTATGTGGTGGGATCATTACCACGGGATGCTACCGGCTGATCATGTGGTGAATTGGAATGAATTCAAATTGGCTTTTCGAGATCATCATATTCCAGCTGGACTTCTTGACCGTAAGCTCAACGAGTTCTTGGCCTTGACTCAGGGCACTCGTACCGTGGTGCAGTATGCTCAAGTATTCCATCAATTGTGTCAGTATGCTGGACATCATGCCGATACCGACGCTAAGAAGCGTGAACGCTTCCGTCGAGGCCTTAGTACCAAATTACAGGAGAGGCTAAATCTTGTCCGAGCAGACTCATTCAATGAATTGGTGAATATGGCTATATCTCAGGAGGATCTAATTTCTGCACACTGCGCTGAAAAGAAGCGCAAGGCACCTGCTGGACCCTCGAGTGCCTCTGCACCGAGGTATCGTATTGTGCAAAATAACCCACCCGCGTCCTCTCAGAAGGCCCCTCAGCCAGGGCGTTGGATTATTCGGCCTCCTCAACAGCAGCAGCAGACTCGATTCGGGCTTCCCCAGCAAGCTCGATTTGTACCTCAGCAGCAGCAGAACGGCCCTAGGCCGAATGCTCAGCCAGCCGCTCGCCCCGATAATAATAACCGCTGTTTCAGATGCGGGAGTCCGGATCACTTTGCCAAGATGTGCCCCCAGGCGGGACAATCTCAAGGGCAGGCTTCTCGCAGGAATGATCAGAACAAGGGCAAGAGGCAAACCATTCAAGTCAGGCAGGGCCGACTTAACTTCACCAACCTTGCTGAACTACCCGAAGGAGCACCAATCATGTCGGGTACATTCTCTATAAACCAACACCCCACAGTTATCTTATTCGATTCTGGTGCCTCTCATAGCTTCATTAGTTCTAAATTCAGAGCAAGGGTTGGGTTAGATTTCTGTCACACAAAAGGGTCATTCATGATATCTACCCCGGGTGGTAAAGTCGCATCAAACCAAATCGTTCATAATGCGCCACTTAGTTTGGGTAGTAAAACTGTTCCTACCACTTTAATCTTGTTGCCACTAGAAGGTATGGACATTATTCTGGGAATGGATTGGATGAAAAGACATGGGGTAATGTTAGATATCTCTTCCCGAGCCGTTGAAATAAATTCTCCAACTCATGGTCATTCGGTTCTATATTTACCTCATCACCAATACAACAACTCTTGTGCCTATGCCATGAAAGATATTCGTCTCGAAGATATTCCGGTAGTCCGTGAATATGTAGATGTTTTTCCGGAGGATTTACCTGGTATGCCAGCCAGACCGGGATATCGAATTTGTCATTGAACTTCAGCCTGGTACAGCACCTATTTCAAAAAGGCCATACCGAATGCCGCCTAAAGAATTGGCTGAACTAAAAATCCAGCTACAAGAACTGTTGGACAAGGGTTTTATCTGCCCAAGTGCTTCACCTTGGGGCTGTCCAGCATTGTTCGTAAAGAAGAAAGATGATAGTCTGAGGTTGTGTGTTGATTACCGGCCTCTCAATGCGGTGACCATCAAAAATAAATATCCACTTCCCCGCATTGATGTATTGTTTGATCAATTGGCTGGAGCAAAGATTTTCTCTAAGATTGATCTTCGTTCGGGTTATCATCAAATTAAAATCCGGCCTTGCGATATTCCCAAGACCGCCTTCTCAACCCGATATGGTCTCTATGAATATTTGGTTATGTCTTTCGGTCTCACCAATGCTCCGGCTTATTTTATGTATCTCATGAACTCGGTATTTATGCCGGAACTTGACAAGTTTGTCGTGGTCTTTATTGACGACATTCTGATCTATTCCAAAGATGAGGCAGAACATGAGCAACATCTGCGCATTGTTCTTCAACGTCTCAGAGATCATAAGCTGTACGCAAAATTCTCCAAGTGTGAATTCTGGCTGGACACAGTCAAATTTCTGGGTCACACTATATCTAGTGAAGGCATTTCAGTTGATCCCAGCAAAGTACAAGAAGTGATGGACTGGAAACCTCCTACTTCAGTTCATCAGATCCGCAGTTTTCTCGGCTTGGCGGGGTATTACCGCAGATTTATTCCGGACTTCTCCAGAATTGCTAAGTCCATGACAGAACTACTAAGGAAAGATGTCAAGTTTAAATGGAACACGAAGTGTGATGAAGCATTCCATACATTGAGAGCACATCTAACCACTGCACCAGTCTTGGCTCAACCTGACAACAATAAACCATACGACGTTTATTGTGATGCTTCAGGCACTGGTCTTGGTTGTGTTCTAATGCAAGACAATCGGGTGATAGCTTATGCTTCCCGAGCTCTTCGGCCACACGAGCTAAATTATCCCACTCATGATCTGGAACTAGCCGCCGTTATTCATGCTCTCAAGCTTTGGAGACATTATCTTATGGGCACTCATTGCAATATCTATACCGACCATAAGAGTCTCAAATACATTTTCACTCAAAGTGAGCTGAATATGAGGCAACGAAGATGGCTGGAATTAATCAAAGATTATGATCTGGAGGTTCATTATCATCCGGGCAAGGCGAATGTTGTAGCCGATGCGCTCAGTCGCAAGGTTCACTGCAGTTGCCTATCAATGGAGTCATATAATGACACATTGTGTGCTGAAATTAGAAATTATTCCTCAGGGCTCTTTGAATTATATTTCGGTGGAACCGACACTCTATGACCAGGTCATCATGGCACAATTACACGACAAAAGTGTTGGTATCATCAAGCAGCAAGTAGTAGAAGGTGAAAATAAATATAAGTGTTTCCGAGTGGACCATAAAGGAATTTTGTGGTTCGAGGATCGCCTAGTCGTTCCCAAGAATCCTGACCTGCGGAAACAAATCCTGGACGAAGCACATCTCTCTAAATTCTCTATTCATCCGGGCAGCACCAAGATGTACCAAGATCTCAGGCAAAATTTTTGGTGGACTCGCATGAAGAGAGAGATTGCCAAATATGTCGCAGAATGTAACACCTGCCAGAGAGTGAAAGCGAGTCACTTGAAAGTTGCTGGAACTCTCCAACCTCTACCGATTCCGTCTTGGAAATGGGAAGATATCAGCATGGATTTCATCATGGGCTTACCAAATACTTCTCAGCACCATGATTCCATTTGGGTCATTGTTGATAGGCTCACAAAGACTGCTCATTTTATTCCAGTGCATACTGAATATCGAGCCAAGAAATATGCTGAGCTCTATATGGATCGGATTGTCTGCCTACACGGTATACCCAAAACAATTATATCGGATCAGTGGTCCTCAGTTTGTGGCAAGGTTTTGGGAGCAACTCCAAGAGGCTCTCGGAACTAAATTAATTCGAAGCTTCAGCTTACCATCCACAGACTGACGGACAGACCGAAAGGGTTAATCAAATTCTTGAAGATATGCTTCGAGCATGTGTCATCCATTATGACAAGAACTGGGACAAATGTTTATCCTTGGCGGAGTTTTCTTATAACAACAGCTATCAGGCCAGTCTGAAGATGGCACCCTTCGAGGCCTTGTATGGTCGACGGTGTCGAACTCCTTTGAGTTGGTCCCAGACTGGAGAACGTCAAATCTTTGGACCTGAATTAGTGGTCGAGGCTGAAGAGAAAGTAAAAATAGTACAAGCAAACCTCCGAGCAGCCCAGTCTCGGCAAAAGAGTTATTTCGATAAAAGAAGGGATCCTTTGAAGTTCATGGTTGGTAATCACGTCTATTTACGAGTGTCCCCAACTCGAGGCGTTCAACGTTTCGGAGTTAGGGGTAAGCTCGCACCTCGCTATGTCGGGCCATATGAAATCATTGAAGAATGTGGACCCGTGGCTTATCGTTTGCGACTTCCTTCACGACTTGCCGCCATCCATAATGTTTTCCACATATCCCAACTCAAGAAATGTGTTCGAGTTCCTACGGAAATCATTGATCAACAGGAAATTTTAGTGGAGCCCGATCTCTCATATACCGAATATCCACTCAGAATTCTGGATCAAAAAGAGAGAGGTACTCGTCGAAAGGTGGTAAAAATGTATAAAATTCAGTGGTCTCATCACACTGAAGAAGAAGCCACTTGGGAGACGGAGGATTATCTTAATCGACACTATCCGGGTTTCCTTAGCTCTACCTCAGGTATATCATTTTCCCCACCTCAATTCAATCATCCAATCTCGGGACGAGATTCTTGTTAAGGGGGGTAGGTTGTGACACCTCAGGTGTTAGCACATCTAATGCAATCAAGGTACCTTAGTTAAAGTTAAAAGAAACATTTGAGAAATTAATTCAAAAAGAAAGGATCAAATAAAAGACAAATCATACAAAAGAAATTAAAGGAAAAAGAAAAAGGAGTGGGAAGCAACTCAAAATTTATTTCAAAAATTGTGCACAAAATTTTAGTTGCTCATGAGAGGTGTTTCAATTGACATGTGCTCAATTGAACTTCAGCCAAAATCAATTCAAAAACTGAATAAAACTAAAGTCCTTTTGTGCAAATATGCAAATGTACCAATAGTTCAAAATGTGAGTTTCAAATGAAATTTTGCATAACACAAAAGTTGAAGATCTTGAAAAGTTATGCAAAAGTGGTATTCAACACTTTTCCATTTGAGCCCTCCAATTAGGAGATAATTTTTGTTTACCGAGAGGTCCCTGAAATTTTCAGAAATCGCAAAAGAGCCCCTACCTCCATCTCTTTCTCCCGGCTTGCTCTGTTTCAGCCGCCGCCTGCCGTACGCCGCCGGTGGACTTCGTCCACCGCGCGCCCGCGGCCAAATGGACCCGGGGAAACCTCTCCACGCCACCTGGCCTGCCCCTTGGCGCCCTCCCACGCCCACACGCGTCCCAGGCCGCTCCCGAGCCGCCACGACACCCCGGCCGGTGCAGCGCCGCTGCCTCCTCCGCCCGCTCGCCGTCGAGCCACCCAGGACCAAATCAACTGCCCCCAGTCACTGCATTCCTCCCCAGGAGCTCCTTGGCCTATAAAGACCCCCAGCACCCCACAGTCGCGCCCCTTCTTCCCCTTCTTCCTCCTCCCGCCGCTCCGCCATGGCCGCCGAGATCCAGCTCGCGCGGACCGGCTAGCCCAGCCCCACATTGCCCCCTCCGACCACCGCAGCAGCTTTGCCACCTCCCAGTTAAGCTCCACGCGTGCGGAATCGAATCCAAACCCCCTCCCGAAGCCGTTCCCCTTTTGCGCCGCCGCCGGCGAGCTCAGGCTCACCGCGGACCGGCCAGCTCCGGGGAAGACCGAGCCCGACAGCTACCCCAGAAGCATCCACGAGCTCACTGCGGTGCTCGTGCACACCTTGTTCCCCTACCCCGAGCCCTCCTTCGCCTCCAGCGCCGGCGAACCGAACAACCGACCCGCCATCAACGCCGACGAGCTTGAACCTGTGCTCCAAACGCTCGAACGTCGACCAGGGTAGGTGTTCCTCGATCCTTTCTCCCCCACGCGCCTCCCCGTGGCAGCCCCGGTAAGCCCTGCACCGCAGAACACCACCGGCAAGATGCCACGGCGGAGAAGGCCGGCGAAGGACCCGGTTGTAATTTCTTTTTTTCGTTCAAGGGTGTCTCTGCAAGTTTTACAGTGTATACCAGTGAACTTCTAAAATGCGAAACAAATCACAGAAAAATCAGAAAAATGCAAACTCAACTGATCTGGAATCCTTGTAACAAAATCTACAAATTTTGTAACATTCACATTTGCAGAAACTCAACCGAATTTAATCTAGGGAAAAGATTAAGAAAATCACCTTATGCATGTTCATGAAGTTCTGCTCATCAAATGACCTTGATTTTTGGATATGTTATAACTAATGGGATGCTAAGATCACAGTAAAAATATGACACCAAACCAAAACAGTTATCAGGTTAGAACAATCAAGATTCTCTAATCTGTTGTTAGCATTCTCGATTTAATTCTGGAAAATATGTACATGAACTTGCTCTGAAAATTTTACTACAGCCTTGTGCCACTGAATCTCTGCAAATCTCTAAATTTCAAATTTATTAGAATTCATTTGCTTTATACCATGATTTATGCTTGTCTTATCAACTTAATTCCTTATATATAGTTCTTATGCTCAAAAAAATCCATGTTTATTTCTGGAGTCTCTTTTTAGCTCTGTGTTCCTGTCTAAGAATTTTGAGCTGCATTTACTGAGTTTTGCCTTGGTGAATAATCATGCTTAGCATCTTAGGGCTAGATTTACTATTTTTGTTCTGAGTAATCTACAATGTTTCTGATCTTTATTTTTGGGCATGATCTTGTTTAGAGTATGTTCTACCCGTGATAAAAAGTTCAGATGCAATGCTGGTCAGATGCATCTTGAGAAATTTATGCAAACTCATGTTAAGTTAACTGAATAACTAATTTAGTATAGTGAGTTAAATCTTGAAAAATTTTCTGGAGTATGTTTAACTCAGTACTAGTCTCTGGTAAAAATTTGAGAACCAAATCCTTAGTAAAACTTTCGGTAGATTTAATCTTTGTTGATGGCTTGCTGTTTTTAATCTTTTTATCACCTCTGCTATATAAGTGTATAAAATCTGGAAAAATTTCAGTACTGAGTTTATGCTTTGAAGTTGCTTGCATAAAATTTGTAGCACCAGAATCCATGTTGAACATTCTGTACAAAAATATGAAGTAACTAGAGTAATCCATTTGCATGAATAGTTATAGTTTTTGCTCTATGATAGATGCTGAAATTTATACCCTGAATGTTCAAGTTTGAATCTGAGTTACTTTAGTGTTTCATCACTAGCTCTTTAGTAGTTGTGTTGTTAAGGAATAATGAAAGCATGCTATGTGTTGAAATTGAAAATGAAAACCCAAAACCCCACTCATTCATGAATAACCGTAGTTATGCTTGCTACTCTATAAACGATTGCCCATGCAATGAAATGTGAAATCATCACTAAATTAACTTTCGTGGACTACAACTTTATCGTGAAGGAAAGAAATTATATCCCTGAATAACTCAAAATCTTGCATTGCATATAGAAACGGTTAACCTCGCGGACGGAGACTACGAACTGGTGCCCGCGGACTCTCGTGCGGAGCAGGAGGTTAATCTGAACTGTACTAACTTGTCTCAAGACCTGGGCCAAGCCCCAGAAGCTTTTCTGTCTGACAGTGCCCAAGAAGGCAAGCCCCGGAGCATAATCCCACTATTTTTCCGAATTACCATTCTGCTATCTATTTATTAATGTATGGTAACAGTTGGTTTTCTGCATTTAAGTTCTCTAGGCGTTGATCGAAAACCCTAGATGCATGATCCATAGGAACCTATGTTTGATACCGGATCTTTTTATCGACTAGTTGCCATGCTAAATAGGCACGGTAGAAGTCGAGTGGTTCCCTGCCTCTCGCGAGCAAATAGGAAATGTACTGACTTTATTTCCTGTTGAAATGTAAGGACAACAGGCGGGGTTGTGTAGTTGTGATACCCCGCTGGTGTAGTCAAAAATGGCTAAGGTCGCGGTGTGTGTCTCATTTTGTTAAGCGTTTGAAAGTACTAGCCACATACCGAGAAATATGGTAATCGGTAAGCTTAAGTACCTGATTGGACCGGCGAGTGGAACGATCTCGCACCCTCCTAGTAAAAGTAGGGTTTATTTTTATGTCGCGACGTACGGGTGCAGAGTGGTCGGACTCTGTAGTCGGGGAGGGTGTTCCGGATCCACGGACTGGAAAGAAAGGGGAAAAGTAGCGTGGGCGGGAGCGAAGTCGATCCCCATGCGTGTGGTCTAGGTTCCCCTGGCCAGGTTGAAATTCGATTCAGAATCGTCCGCCTCTCACGGCATGAGATTGCTTAATGATTTCGGTCACATAGAGTAACAAGTGGAATACGATGATGAAAATACTGCTGGTTGATTAAATGGTTGCTCTACCATGTTTGAGTAGAGTTAGTTGCAAATTTAGAATGGTTAATTCCTCTAGAATCTGGCTAAGTAAAACCTGAAAGTAAGGATCAACACTTAGCGGCATTTTTGGCAAACAAACCTTACCAACCAAAAAGCTTGCATGTCTAGCTATCGGACTATGTTATATCCGGAGACGGGTCAGTCTTGCTGAGTATTAGTATACTCAGCCTTGCTTGTGGCACTGTTTTTCAGGTACTAACTTTGAAGATCCGTTTGCGAGTCTTACTTGGCCTTGCACTCTGCCTCCGGGTTGGTCTGTTGAGTGGGATGGCCCTTCAGCTGGTGCTAATCACCCTCCCGCTGAGTGACGCATTCGTACGGGCTTTACCGATGCGTCACGTTATTTCGTTAGTTATCTTTTAATGCTTCCGCTGAACTTTGAGACTTGAATAATTTGAGGAGCTGGAACTCCGTAGTACTTCACTAGTCTGAACATGGTTTGTAATAAATTTTTCTTTCCGCTGCAATCACTCTGAGATGTATGAAATGGTTTGTGTTGTAATCTCTGGGCTCACCTTCGTGTGAGTGTTGTCTGCTGATCCTGGAATAGCGTGGCTTTTATCGAGGCTTCACTCGAGGAACTACCGGTGAGTGCCAAATTGGGTCAGAGTTGCTTAGCAACGAAGATCAGTGCACCCGGGCCCAGTAGTTTTGGGTGGTTCCGCCACAGATCTCGACCCACAAGGGGACGATGTTGACGGCCATTATCTCATATTTTGACCGTCAACTTCTCGGGAATAAATTGAGTTTCGCACTATGTTCCATGCATATTTTATTTGATTCTAATAAGTTCCACAAGTTTTGGATGAGTTGTGCCTGCAGGAATTCACTGTCCAAAGATGGTCGAAATCAGAGAAAACCCCGACAGGCCTGACACCTCCACATACATGGGTCCAATAATTTCACTGGAGCAATATGACATGTTCATAAGGTTCTAGAACAAGGCGGACATTTCATATCCTGTCGGTGGACCCGGAAGGCACAAGGTTCCACTCAAAAGACCACCTGCCAGTGCCAAGAGCGTCAAATGAGGAAAGCACCCAGTCCAGAGGCAATGTGGAGCGTTGATGTGCAATGTCGGTGAAACGAAGGGCCGAGGAGTGCCAGAGTCAGGCCGCCCGGCCTAAGATTCTGGTATCCGAGGAAACCACCTGATCTACCGACCAGAGTGATCTGGAGCCGTCCACGTGAAGTCGGTGGACAGGTGGCAGCAGGGCCAGGCCGGCCGGCCTAGGCCAGGCCGCCCAGCCCCACAAGTTTACCACTGGAGCTCCCCTTTTGCGTGAAGTTCAAGCCAAGTCTGGGTTAGCGTAATCTTGCAGCGGTTACCTGATTACCGACCTTGAGCAGCTATAAATAGCCCCCCCATCCTCACTTGTAAACACACAATTAAGGAGCAATTCTCTCTTCTCAAGTCTAGAGTAGGTTAGTAGTTGGGAGTTAGAGTCGAGTCCAGCTTGTCTCGGGGATCCGGAGTCATCATCGGAGCTCGGTAAAGCTCTTGTATCTTTTCCTTTGACTATTTTTAATATAAGTTATCTTCTTTATTTACTTGAGTCAGCTTTACTTTCTGCAAGTTTTATCTTCTCACGTACTCGTACTTGTCTGCGGGAGTAAGTTTTACCGCTAGTTCAGTATAAGTTACCTTCCTTGTTTGTCGGAGTTAGTCTTATGGGTTTTCTCGCCCGTACTAGTGTAACTCAAGTTAGTTCACTAGGTTGAGGGGGATTTCTCTTGAAGGCCTCAAGAGAAATCCTAGTACTGAGAGCAGACGTAGTGTCCGACTCAGTGCTAGCTAGAAAGTGTGTTCTACCCCATGGCAACGCAGTGGTTGGCGGCAAGTGGTGACAGCCATATCCGTCCATCGTAGTCCACCACGTTCTGGTGTTTTCATAGCAGTAGGATTGCCAAAAGTATGTTGGGCCCCTTCTCACCCCTGTCTGCGCCCTTCTCTTAGGCCGCCGAAGTAAGCTCTTGGTTCCGACATCAAGTTAGAAACTTAGATTAGTTCTAGTGAGGCTAGCTCAGTAGTTTAGAAGTATTTCAGTAGTCCTTTCTCGTTCGTTGTCCTCCTAGCTTCTACCTCTCTAAGGTATAGAACCTCCTGTGTGTCGCACGGTCATAGCTTGGCCATTTATCTCATTAGTTATCTGGCTTACCCCTGCTGAATTAGTCGGTCTAATATCAGTAAAGGTTGTCACTACGATTTACGATACACTTTACCATAGTGCTTCCCTAAGGATTTCACGATACCCTGGAATACACCAAGGTGAAGTGCTACACTGGTGAATTCTGTGTGCTTGCAGAATACCAATTCATATTGAGCATAAGAGACACCAACAAGCATTTCTGGAGCTGTTGCCGGGGAAGCAATTGGCTAAAGTTATCGTATAATTGAGTGGAAAACCCTACTGTTTTATCACCGCTAATTTTAGCGGGCTTACCATTGCTCTCTCTCTCTCTCTCTCGTTTATTCGATGCAGAGCAGTGCATGACTGATTTTGATCTATCATCCAACTTCGATCCATATCCTCAGAGAATTGGGCGAATTGTGAGACGTCGCATCGTCCCACCCCAGAAGAAACCCACTTGGAATCCTCGTTTGTCAGTCTCAGCACCACCCATGGCCAAGACTCTTAGGCAGTACTCGGCCCCGTCCAGCAGTCACATTCCTACTGGACTGAACAATGACCAAGGCAATGATGGCTTTGAGCTCAAGTCGGGACTGGTGAACATGGTTCAAGCGAGTCCATTATGCGGGAAGGCATCGGAGGATGCCAATGCTCACCTTCAAAATTTCTTAGAAGTGAGCAGCACCATCAACCCCAGAGGTACCACTATGGATAACATCCGTCTTCGACTGTTCCCATTCTCCTTGCTAGGCAAGGCGAAGATGTGGTTTTACACCAACAAAGTAGACTTCACCACATGGGAAGCTTGCTCCAATGCATTCCTGACGAAGTACTTGTGGCAGAACCACCTGAATTATCCCGGCTCAAGTGCGCTGGCCATCACCATAAAGGCAACACCAACTCAAACGCACTTCAAACGGAACAATTCTTGGTCTGTTGGGTAACGTCCCAATACAACCACCGGATCTCGGATCGAACAAGCATACCCCGCACGAAGGCGAGTCCAGAGATATTACAACCATATATCTTACAACACAGGCATAGTAGTTATTACAACAAGTTTAAAGTATTATTACAGGTCCAAACTCAGTAAAACATTATACAAAACATAAGTTTAAAGTTCAGAGTTTAAGCAGCGGAAATAAAACACGATGGCTACAACACATCACAAAAGGATACCAAGCTAACCCAAGCAAGGTATCACTGGACTATGGAGTAGGTTGTTCATCGCACTTCCTTAGGTGAGATGGCTAGCAAGCACACTACGAGGCCTTTACAAAGAATCTCGTTGGTAAGGAGTAACCGCGAGGGTTGGATCGGCGACTATGGAGCAGGTCTAGTGGGCGTCAAGAATACCACGGACGAGGCCACTCAGTACAAGGGCCATAGAAGCTTACCACCCTTGCCCCGCAGGTAAGTTACTACAAACCAAAAAGACCTAATTATTACGCCAAGACCGTCCCATTCCAGTCTTGTGGTAGCGCTGCTGTCCCAGGTTGTCGCTCTATGAACCGGTCCTTATGGAGAGTGGCCAACCCAGCAGTAAGCACCGTGCTGGCCCCCTAAACCATGTTTCTAACAAAACATATTTTAACGAGACGTGAGCCACTCAAACGGGCCAATCCCAGAATTAAGTTGCATATAACATTAATCAAATTAATTAAAAAGGACCAAGTGTGTTATAGCGCAGCAACCTAGCACAACTAACCAAAATGCAGCCCAAGGATATATATAAAGGATATAAAGTGGCTAGGAAAGTCCTTATAGGCATATAGTATTAAAATGCAGTATGAAAATGTATTTAAAAGTGATAGGTGTTGTTTATGTTATACTTGCCTTCCTCAAAGTTCTCCTGCTGCTCAAACTGCTCTGAAGATGGCTGCTCCGGGTACTGGTACTGGGGCACCTCAGATGGATCAACGTCTACTCATGATCACATGGCCAAAAACAATACACAACATAAACATACAAGCAAACAAAAGCAAACTCTAAGAAACAGTACATCATTACATAAAAATAGCAAACAAAACTAGGCTAAAACTATTCTACGCATTACAATGATCGCGTGGACATAAAGAATGCCTAAAACGGAGCTAGAACATGAAAACTAGGCCTAAAACAGGATCTAGGGGCTAAACTGTAAGAAAAACAGAGTTTCTAGGGGTTTTCTGCAAAAACCGAGGACCTAAACGTAAAAACTAAAAAGATCCAGGGGCTAACACATGAAAAAGCCAGGGGTGGACGGCGGGTTCAAAATCTAAAAAGATCAGGGGTCTAAGTGCTAAAAACTGGGCTTGGTTGGAAATATTTTTACACAGTCATGGACTGCGGGTTGATATTAGGAAAGGCGGGGGTCTCTTTAGCAAAAACGCCGGGCTGAAGCGGTACGCGCAGATGTTGGCCGTTGGATCAAGATCCGGTGGCTCAGCACGAAGGGGTATGCGGCTTCTAATTAGGGGCGTCCATCTGGGATCGGGCGGCTCAGGGACAAAGGGCGCGCGGGGCGGCGGCGGAAGGTCGCCGGCGACTCTGTTCCGCGGCGGCGCGGGCTGATGCTCGCCAGAGTTTGGCGTTTCCGGGGTTCCAGGGCTCGGTTTGAGTCGTGGTTTGGCCCAGGAGGTTCATCACGCCACGCGTGATTCACCTGAGGCAACATCTGGGCACGGGAAGGCTCGGAGCGAGGTGCTCGGCGGCGCTGCGACGGTGGGGCTTGCCGGGGCTTGGCGAACTGGCATTCCCGGGGGTCAAAACGTTGTGCTAACTGATCAGAGAGTACTCGCAGAACAAGGCGCAGCCACTGGAGGCTCTAGCACGGCTATGGCGCAGCGGGGCATGGCTCGCCACAGCGAGCTGGTCTGGCGGTACTCCGACGAGTGGCGCCTCGTGCGGACCGGAAAGCACCGCAGCCTAAGTCGAGCTAGGACTCATGCACAAGCTAGATAGGGGCACGGGGAAGCTCACCAAGGCTCGGAACGATCAGGAGCGTGGCGCAGGGAGGCCGGCGACGAGGTCATGCGGTGCCGGTGCGGTGATGATCGCGGAGGGGGCGCCGGGGTGCAGCTCCGGGCCTGCTGGTACGTCGAGGAGGTCCGCGCGGGCACTGCAAAGGCGTAACTGGGTTCAAATCAGCTTACGGCCCAACGGTGGCGAGAGATTGCTTGGGGATCGGCTCACCGGCGGCGGAGGTCCAAGCCGAAATCCGGCCGCTGCAGGGGTTGTGCGCGCAGATGGAGCGCCCGAGAGACTGCCTGGCGCGTAGGCAAGACTGCTACAGCGCTTGGCCGGGGTTGGGAGGCTGTGGTACGGTGAGGGCACGGTGGCGCAGGGCTCGGCACGGCAGAGTAGGACGAGCGGCGTGCTAGGGTTCTGGGGTGGCGGCGGAGATGGGAATGGGGCGCAGGAGGATCCGCGGGCACCAAATAAAGGAACCCCGGGTCCCTGGGCGTGCGTGCCTGGCGCTGTCAAGGCGGAGATCACGGCCGGGTGTTGCTCGGTGGGGAAAGCGGATCGCGCCAACCGCTCGGCGTGATCCCGGGCTTGGGTATGGCTTCTAGAGGGTCGGGGCGTGCTTAGGCTGATCAGTGGGCCTTGCGGGGTCGGGTGGTCCACGGGGCAGCGGCGGGGCGAGCTGAGTGGAGCAGCGTAGAGGAGTTCGGGCGGGGATCGCAGGAGGAGGAGGAAGGAAGGTGATGACAGGTGGCCCCAGGCTGGCAGTGACAGGATGGCAACGGTGACGCGCTGGCGCTGGGCGACGGGGTCGACCACTAATGCGTGGGCCTGGGCGGGGGGAGAGGGAAGTGAAGTGCGGGCGACATGCGGTGTGGGGCTGGCAGGTCTGGCCCGCCTGGCAGTCGGGCGGACGAGCGCGTCGCGCGGGAGCCTGCTGCGGCTACTGACTTGCGGGGCCGCGTTGACGGTGAGGGGCTCGCTCGGGCGTGGAGGCGGGTCGCTGCAGGCTGAGGCGCTGGGCTGCGGGGAAGGAAACAGGCCAGCGTAGGAAAGGAAGGCTGTGCTGCTGCTAGGCCGGAGCGGTGAGAGAACGGGTTGGGCTGGTTTCTGGGGCTGGGCTGGTTTGGTTTAGGTTTGGGCTGGGTTTGAGAAACTGGGTTGGGTTTCTTCTTTCCTTTTTCTTTCTCTTTTCTTTTCTATTTTTGATCATCTCAAATTTATTTGAATTCAAATGAATTTGAATTCAAACTCCTATGCAAACAAGCAAAATAAAACCTTATGCACCAGCATGAATGCACACACATGTTAGCCCTAAAATAAATTTTAATTACTTTATGAAGCGAAAATAAATTATAAATGTAAGGCTAAGCAAATTAAATCCTAGAAAATTAAATAAACAAATTAAATTTATTATTAAATGCTGAAATTTGAATTAGGGTGTTACAAATCCTACCCCTTA
Source organism: Panicum virgatum (assembly GCF_016808335.1). NCBI lineage: Eukaryota > Viridiplantae > Streptophyta > Magnoliopsida > Poales > Poaceae > Panicum > Panicum virgatum. The sequence continues at coordinate 33,474,999 of NC_053146.1, read as the reverse complement.
TATGAATCTCGTCCCGAGATTCTGGGCTGGCTAGCAAAGAGATCAGGATAGGTCTGGAATTTAAAAATGGGGTGTTACACACGGATATTGAGACTACTTGATCCCTTTGCCACACAGAGTAATAAGAGTAATATTATTATGAACAATCTTGATGTTTGACTAAAGTTCTACCATGGTTGATTAGAATTAATTGCTTACGTAGAATGGTTAATCAACTTGAATATTGAAAGCTAAAATGTGAAATTAAGGACCTACTCTTTGTTGCTTTTCAGCAAAAGGAAAACTAGAGCCTTACAGAACCCTGCATAGTCTAGCTAAGTGGACTAAGTATATCCGTTGACAGTTAAGTCTTGCTGAGTATTAGTATACTCAGCCTTGCTGTTGAATCCTGTTTCAGGTATGAGTTTTGAGGACCAGACTGCTAGTCTGACTTAGCCCTGCTCTTTGCCCTCTGGCTTGTCCATAGAGTGGGATCCATCTCCGGCTGGCAATGACCCCGACGAGTGATACCTTGCTTGGGCTAGCTTGGTATCCTTTTGCGACGTGTTGTAGCCGTCGTGTTTTCTTTCCGCTGCTTAAACTCTAAACTTTAAACTTATGTCTTGTATAATGTTTTACTAAGTTTGGACCTATAATAATACTTTGAACTTGTTGTAATAACTACTATGCCTGTGTTGTAAGATATATGCTTGTAATATCCCTGGACTCGCCTTCGTGCGGGGTATGCTTGTTCGATCCGAGATCCGGTGGTTGTATCGGGACGTTACCCGACAGACCAAGAATTATTCCGTTTGAAGTACGTTTGAGTCGGTGTTGCCTTTATGGTGATGGCCAGCGCACTTGAGTCGGGATAATTCAGGTGGTTCTGCCACAGTACTTCCCGGTGGGCAAAACCAACGCTCTCCGAGGCAAATTCTCTGGATTTCAACAGCTCCTGGATGAAGCCATTCCGGAAGCTTGGGAGAGATTCCAGGAGTACATTGCAGCATGCCCCCACCACGGCATGGAGGAATGGCTGATTATTCAAAGTTTCTTCAATGGCATGAACACACCAGCTCAGAACCACATCGATGCAGCATCAGGTGGTTCCTTCCTTTCCCTCAGCGTACCTGAAGCGAAAGCGCAGGTAGAGAAGATTGCTTCCAACCAGAGTTGGAAATGGGAACGGCAGCAACAGCCCCGCAAGGGAGTTCATCAGATTGACAGCATCGATATGCTCGCTGCCAAGATGGACCTTCTCATGAAAAGACTGGAGTCTCCACACCAGGAGGCTAACCAAGTTATGGATTCTCGCATGAAATATGAGATTTGTGGAGAAACTAGACACATGGGCAACTCTTGCCCGACCACTCAGGAGGAAGCTCACTTCGTTGGAGCGAACAACTCCAACAACTCAGGCTTCCGTCCTCAGCACGGTTGGAATTCCAAACCCAACCTCCCCTTCAGCCAGCAGCAAGGTATGAATTTTAATTTTCAGCCTTCTTTAAAGGACCTAGTTTATGGCCAGAAACAAATTAATGACAACAATAGTAAGAAATTCCTTGCTAATGATAAAATTTTAGAGTCTTTGGCCAGACATCTAGAGGGCATAAACTCTATTATTAGAAACCAGTTGAGCTTCAACAAAATGATAGAAACTCAGGTTGCTCAACTTGCCTCATCTTGTCCTAACAATAATTCAGAAAAACTTCCTGGGCAACCAGAAGTTCCACCGAAAGAAAATGTTAGTGCGGTAACTACGCGGACAGGTAAGTCCACGCAAGACCCACAATACCCTAATGATGCAGGATCTCGGCAGAAAGCCGTACCCGCCAGCAATACCTCTGCTGCAGACGAAGACCAGGAGGATGCAGAAGAGTCCAACACAACTGCTGCCCAGGAGGAAACCATGGAACCCCCGAGAACTTCACGGGAGTTTCATGACACTACTGCCTTACCGTTTCCGGAATGGATAAGGAAGCCGGTGGCCGACGAACAATTCGGCAAGTTCGTCGAGGTAATATGGAAGTTGTATGTCTACATACCACTTCTTGATGCTATGCAGGTCCCAACCTACGCCAAGTACATCAAAGATATACTTGGTAACAAGAGAAACCTGCCCACCACCGAGGTCATGCAACTCATAGAGGAGTGTAGCGCAGCTATCCTCGATCCTCTCCTGGAGAAGAAGAAAAAAACAGGATGCCCCACAATCACATGTTCAATCGGGAGTCAGCATGTCTCACATGCTCTATGTGATCTGGGAGCAAGCGTCAGTGTCATGCCCCAGGTAGTTGACGATAAACTAAACTATCATGAGCTTGCCCCCACTGCTATGTGCTTGCAGCTAGCAGACCAGACGGTCCGTTACCCCGCGGGAATTGCGGAGAACGTTCCGGTTAAAATACAGAACTTTTTTATTCCCATTGACTTCGTCGTCCTCGATATGGAAGTCGACGCCAAGACGCCCCTCATTATGGGAAGGTCATTCTTGAGTACCGCAAATGCACACATTGATGTCGGAGCCGGAGAAATTCAGCTCAACATCAATGGGTAGACAGAGAGGTTCGCCTTCCGACCGAAGGTCGAACAATGTTCATAGGTCAAAACATTCAACAAGAAGAAATCCGAGAAAGAGCAGGAGAAGCCATCAACACCCACCATCGATATCCTTGCCGAGCTCTTGGAACGACTAAGAATCGTCAGGGAAATCAGAGTGCATAACTACAGGAACGCAAGATGACAAATCCTTCGTAGAGAATTTGAGGAATCGGAGGCGAAAGCGATCAAAACAAAGCCCGCCACCAAGAAGGAATGGCGGAGAAAAGTGTCTTCATCTGGAACTCCATCCAGCGACAACAACAGAACCCAAGTTATGGAGAGTCCCGCTCCGGACTCAAAACCCGAGCTATCGCCATGAGAACCATGGTACGTATCCATTCCTTTCATTTGCATGTAGGATAGTTTTAAATTCCTTGCATAAATTTCTTTCCTAAAGTCATGGCACGTTCACATTGCCAAATCAAAGTCTAAATTCTTGTTCTGCATAAAATTTTGTTACATTGCATATAAAAAATATATATTTCAGCCAAAGTGGGCCGGCCGGCCCCACCTTGTCTCCTTTGGTCAGGGGGCATCAGGAACCGCAGGACTTGGAGTGCATGCGAAGCAAAGGAAAAGAGGGAAAGGTAGAATGAATGGCGCGGGATCGAGTGGCACTCATCACGGCCGGCCGGCCTGCCTCCACCACCCACGTCTTGTCTTCGCCCACTCAAGCACGATCACCAGCATCTCTAGGGGCAGTAGACCGAGGCCGTGGTACGCTCGCCGCCTTGCTCAGGCCGGCTGGCCTGCCCCACGCTGCCCGGCCTGCCTCCTGCGCCCGACTATAAAAGCCGACGAAGGTGAGTCGCTCGCTGCACCCTCAGCTTGAGTACGCAGAAAACTCCCCCGTGCTTGAGTTCTCTTTTCTCTCTTCTGAGTTTTCTTGCTTAATGAAACTATTAGAAGTTAATTAAGCCAAGTAACTCAAGTGCTAAGCCCCACAAAAATATTAGTAGTGCTAAGATTAGCTCGGCACTAATTCAATAAAATTAGTAGTAACCCTCTCCTAAAATGAAAACCACAAAAATATTTCCAGTATAATAATCAAGCTCTGAACGAAGAACGTTTGTGGTGGACTGATCCCCACAAGAATGACTAACCACTGACCCCCTCCGATTATTTTTCCCTACATATTCTCTGTACTAATCTTTTGCAGGAGTCATGTCACTGTGGGGGAACATCAAAGGCAAGGTGAAGAAGCTAGGCTCGTCATCCCGATCCTGGAGTTCATGAGCGTCATCAGGCTCCCGGGATGACATGTCAGTGGACTCTGCCCGCCGACCGTCACGATCCCACGAAGAAGAGGAGGAAGCCCCTGCCTCTCCAGCAGTCCCGAGGCCCTATCCCAAAATCAGAGTTCTGACGTCGGTCGATCAGATCGTTGTCCGGACTGATTATGAGCGGGATGCCCTTGAGCTGTTGAAGAAGCAGTCGTACGGCCACGCCAAGCGGTTCGATACAGAATTTCTCATGGTGACGGGACTCCGCCAGGACATGAACCGCGCATTCACTGTCGTGGGATGGTCACAGTTCACTGACGTCACCAAACCAGGTTCGCACCTTCTCACCATGGAATTCCTGTCTACACTTCATGTCGAAACCGTTGGAAAAGAAACTAAAATCCACTTCCACTTTTTCGACGAGTTCTTTGAAATGCTACCTAGAGACTTTAGTAATGCACTAGGATTCAGTAAGAAATGCCTATTAATGCATTAACGGATGATCTTGAATATGACCGTAGTGCTTGGTGGAATGAAATCTCAGATGAACCAGTGAGTAGTAAAAACAACATAGTCTCCATCTATAATCCAACTCTGAGAGTCCTAGCCAAGTACCTAGCCATGGTAGTATTTTCCCGAGTAGACCTTAGGCTATGTAGTTCATCGGAGCTCATGTGCCTTTATGATATGGCAAAGAAGATTTGCTACTCACCTGTCATGGGCATGGTCGCACATTGGCAGAAAATGATCACTTGCAAATCTCCCATCGACATAACCTCACTGGTCACCCGCATTGCATGGTATGTCGGTGTTCTGGAGAATGCACAAGTTACATATCTGCCCGCGACGGATGAGTACCGAACCTTCATTGGTCTGGACCACTTTGTTCATGTGCACATGATGCGTGAAGGTCCCGGGAACTCAGTCTTCATGTGCTATCCGGGGTATGAGAGGGAGTTCGAGCTGCCATGCCCGAAACTCTCACTCTATTCCGTGAAGCGTCTTACCCTCCAGATGGAAAAGAAAGAGCCAGCACACCACAACATAGTTGGTCCTATGACACATGGCAGAACTCGGCGTGATGCTCAGTTGGCCGAGGATGGCACATCACGGCATGCAGGAGTTTCTCGTCAGGCAGGCACATCCCGCTAGGCAGGAACTGCAACACCCGGTTTACAAAAGGGCATAAACCGAGCAGTCATATACGTGCCAGGAACAAGTCACACGTATATACAATAGAATGAACAGTATATCATAGCACATATCACGTAAAAAGATAAAATAAAATGAGTACGAATGTTATTTATTACATTAATGACAAAATGTCTGATACAAATATGCGGAAGCGTAGAACAAGTACGAAACTCTCTCTAAAGCTGGGCGCCACAGGGACATCGACTGGGAGACGACCGCCTAGAAGTCCTCGTACTCCTGGTAGCTCCGAGTGAACTCCTCCGCGTCGCCGGGAACTGAGCAGCAGTAGGGTGTCCCCAAAGAGAACAAGAGGAAAAGAGTAGAGTAGGCAAGAGTCAGTACACAACTTGTACTCAACAAGTATAACACAAACTATGAGGCTCTAAGGTTGGCTGACTCAACTGCATTAGCTTTTAATCTTGGCAAAATTTTATTAAAGCTAATTACTACAAGTGGATGAATTACAATAAACCCAGTTACATAGACATTAATCAAAATTAATTATGAACTACTGAGAACCAAGCCAAACCAAACCACCCGGGGAAACCCCCTAATCAAAGGAAGATAACCCCACTAATGAAAAGGAGGATCTGGGCCGCTCATGACTGTGAGCACGGCTAGTATACCAGTTTTACACTCTGCAGAGGTTGCACATCTTTACCTACAAGTCTTGAGTTACACTAGTTGTTCATCACACTTCCTTAGGTGAGATGACTAGCAAACACACTACGAGGCCGTTACAAAGATTCTCATTGGTAAGGCATAACCGTGAAGGGTTGGATCAGCGACAATGGGGCCCACCTCGCGGGGGTACAAGCACGTAGCACAGACCAAGCCGGAAGAGCAGGGACCATTGAAGCTTACCACCCTTGCCCCGCAGGTAAGAAACTCCAAACCAAAAAGACCTAATTAGTAAGCCAAGATCCGTCCCATTCCAGTCTTGTGGTAGCGTTGTTGTCCCAGGTTGTCGCTCTATGAACCGGTCCTTAGGGAGAGTGGCCAACCAAGCACTAAGCACCGTGCTGGCCCCCTAAACCATGTTTCTAGAAAAAACCAATTTTAACGAGACGTGAGCCACTCAAGCACAGAACACAGAGGGCCACTCTCAGAATTAAGTTGCATATACCATTAATCAAATTAATTAAAAAATACCAAGTGTGTTATAGCGCGGCACCTAGCACAACAAACCAAAATGCAACCCAAGGTAAATATAAATAAAGGATAAAGGTGGTTAGTAAAATCCTTATAATCATACAGTATTATAATGCAGTATGAAAATGTATTTAAAAGTGATAGGCGGTTCATGTTATACTTGCCTTCCTCAAGGTTCTCCTGCTACTCAAAGTGTCCCACGGAAGATGGCTCCTGGTACTCCTCCGACGGATCAACGTCTACTCACGATCGCAACGCAAAAAACAAGTCCAGCACATACACATACATGCAAATAAAAGCAAACGCTAAGAAACAAAACATCATTACATAAAAATAGCAAAAAAAACTAGGCTAAAACTATTCTATGCATTACAACGATCGCGTGGACATAAAGAACACCTAAAACGGAGCTAGAACGCGAAATCTAGGGCTAAAACAAGGTCCAGGGACTAAACTGCGAGAAAAACTAAGGTTCCAGGGGCTTCTGCACAAAAACCATGGACTAAAACATAATTAACGGATAGATCCAGGGGCTAACACGTGAAAATGTGTGGGCTGGACTATGGGTTCGATTTCTGGAAAGCTCAAGGGTCTAAACATTAAAAACAGGGCTTATATGGAATTACTTTTGAACTGGAAAGGACTGCGGGTTGATTTTGGAAATGCCCGAGGGCTCTTTAGCAAAAGTGCCTGGCTGAAGCGGTACGCGCGGATCTGATCCGTTGGATCACGATCCGGTGGCTCCGGACGAAAGGGTACGCCGATCTAATCCTGAGCGTCCAACGCGGATCGGGCGGCCCGGGAGAGTTGGGCGCGGGAGCGATGGCGGAAGCGCTGGCACGCGGCGGCGGATGGCAGCGGGGTCACCGGAGTTTGCCAATCCGGCGCTCCAGGGCTCGGTTCGGCCTGCGGTTTGGCCCAGGAACATGAGAGCGACATGCGTAAACCACTGGGACCACTTGTGTGGGGCTGCAGGGTACGTGGCGGCGCGGGCACACGGCTAAGCGGCTCTGCGGTGGCAGTGCTCGCCGGCGTAGGGCATTCGGGCTATGCTCGTGCGGGAAACTGGGTGCTAAGGACTTGTGGAGCATGCGCAAGGCACGGCACACCCTTTGGTGCACTCTGCAGTGCTATACGCGCAGTGTAGGGGGGCTCGCCGTGACGCGGCGGCTCTGCACAGCGGCGACACACCGGCGCAGGTGTTCGTGCCGCGAATGTGGCATACGGGCTAATCTAACTAGCACAACAGAGAGAGAAGGCCGGGCTGGTGCTCACCGAGGGCTCGGATCGGGCCGGAGTGACGTGCAGAGGCGTTGACGGCGAGGTCCGGCGGTGGGGATCGATGCTGCGCACGCGGACGGGTCATTGCAGGGGTGCTCCGTGCTTACTGATCCGTCGAGGAAGTCCGTGCGGGACCTGTGGAGGCAAGCTGGGGGTTAGGGCGGCCTGAACCACGCCGGCGGTGAGGGATCACGGCGGCGCAGTGATCTCACCTGCGCAGTTCTCCGGTGCAATTCCGACGCTACGCGGGTCAGAGTCGAGGGCAAAGGACTCGGTGTGCTTCTGGGCATCGAGGCGGAGCTAATGTGGGGACTTGCAGGGGTGGAGCTGCAGCGGGGCGGCCGGTCCACGGCGGAGCAGTGCCTCGGCGAGGCGGGGCTGTGGTGGGGTGCGACTGCTAGGGTTACTGGCGGCTGCGAAGGCGAGGATAGGGCACAGGGAAGGGCCGGGGTGCGTTTAAAGGGGATGTCCGGGGATTTGGGCGAGCGTGCCTGTGCGTGATCCCGGCGAGGATCGCGGCGGGTTGTTACCGCGCGGGGAAAGCGGATCGTGCACCGGCGTCCGCGTGATCCAGGCTCGGTGGGGAGCTTCTAGAACAGCGAGGGCGCGGGGCAGCTGACCGGTGGGCCTGCGGGGTTAGGGCGGTCCACGGGCAGCGAGGCTGCGCGGTGCTGCGGAACGAGCGGGCAGAGGCCGGTCGGCGTGGGTAAGAAGAAAGGAAGGTGGGGAAAGACGCTGACGAGTGGGCCAGTGGTGGCAGTGACTGGGGGCGACGCGGGCGAGCGCTCTGTCGCGGGAGAGGGCGCTGACACGCGGGCCCAGTTTGTTAGGGCGGCGTGCGCGCGAGAGGGCGAGCTGGGCTGTCACGGGAGCGGCTGCGCTCGGGTCGTGGGAAGCGGGCCGGCGCTGGAGTTGGGCCGCGAGCAGGAGCTGGTTCGGGCCAGAACGTGGGAAGGGAAAGGAAAGGAAGGCCGGGACGGGTTGGGCTGCTGGGCCGGATTAGGTTTCTGGTTTTCTCCTCTTTTCTTTTTCGAACACCACTCAAACTATTTGAATTCAAATTGAATTTGAATTCAAACCCTAGGCACTCAACAAAATAAAACTTATGCACCAGCATGAATGCACAAACAAGTTTAAACCTAGAAAAAATTTAATTACTTATGAAAGAAAATTAATTTAAATGCAAGGCTAAGCATATAAAACCTTAGAAAATTAAATAAACCCAATTAAATTTATTACTAAATACGGAAATTTAAATTAGGGTGTTACAAATACTACCCCCTACAGGAATCTGGGCTGGCTAGCAAAGAGAAACAAGGCTGGGATTAAGCTCTACGCACACCTGAGTCGGATTCTCAAACCCACATGCCTTGAGTTGGAAGTATGTTGAACCTCATGCGCAATTTGCTCTCCTGAAGAGGTCTGGACCTTTACCACTCTTTTGGTAGGCTGCATCACAAGTTTGTTTCGAACTGACCAATTTTGACCAAGAAAGATGTCGATTCCTATTGACTCCATTTGTAACACCCGGTTTATAAAAGAACATAAACCGAGCAATCATATACGTGCCAGGATCAAGTCACACGTATATACAACAGAATGAATAGTATATCATAGCACATATCACGTAAAAAGACATAATAAAGCGAATACGAATGTATTTATTACATTAATGACAAAAATGTCTGATACAGCGGAAGCGAAGTACAAGTACGATAAAAACTCTCCGAAGCTGAGCAGGGCGCCACAGGGACGTCGACTGGGAGATGAACACCTAGAAGTCCTCGTAGTCCTGGTAGCGCTGAGCGAACTCCCTCGTGTCGGTAGGAACTGAGCAGCAGTAGCGTAGCCAGGAGGAAAAAGTAGAGAAGAGGCAAGAGTAAGTACACAACTTGTACTCAACAAGTATAACACAAACTATGAGGCTCTAAGGTTGGCTGACTCATCTGCATTAGCTTTTAAGTGTTGGCAAAATTTTATTAAAGCTATTTACTACGAGTTGATGAATTGCCCTTAACCCAGTTACATAGTAATTAATCAGAATTATTTCAGAAACCACTGAGTACCAAACCAAACCAAGCCACCCGGGGAAACCTGCCTCGTCAAAGGGAGATAACCCCACTAATCAAAAGGAGGATCTGGGCTGCTCATGACCGTGAGCACAGCTAGTATACCAGTTTTACACTCTGCAGAGGTTGCACATCTTTACCCACAAGTCGTGAGCTACGCCAGTTGTCCATCACACTTCCTTAGGTGAGATGACTAGCAAACTCACTACGAGGCCGTTACATAGGACACGTTGGTAAGGTGTAACCGCTAAGGATTCAGTCAATGCAACGATGGGGCCCACCTCGAGGGGGTACAAGACAACACAGACCAGCCTCGTAGCGTAGGGACCATTGAAGCTCGACTCCCCTCTTGCCCCGCAGGTAAGTTACTCCCGAACCAAAATGACCTAATTAGTAAGCCAAGACCATCCCATTCCAGTCTTGTGGTAGCGCTGTTGTCCCAGGTTGTCGCTCTATGAACCGGTCCTTATGGAGAGTGGCCAACCCAGCAGTAAGCACCGTGCTGGCCCCCTAAACCATGTTTCTAACAAAAACCAATTTTAACGAGACGTGAACCACTCAAGCCACACAGAGGGTCACTCTCAGAATTAAGTTGCATATACCATTAATCAAATTAATTAAAAAGGACCATTATGTGTTATAGCACAGCAACCTAGCACAACTAACCAAAATGCAACCCAAGGATATATATATATAAAGGATATAAAGTGGCTAGAAAATCCTTATAGGCATACAGTATTAAATGAGTATGAAAAATGTATTTAAAATGATAGGTTGTTCATGTTATACTTGCCTTCCTCGTACTGCTCCTACTGCTGCTCAAAGTGCTCAGAAGACGGCTGCTCCGGGTATTGGTACTGGGGCTCCTCCGGTAGCTCAACGTCTACTCACGAACACATGGCCAAAACGAGGCACAACAATAAGCATACATGCAAACAAATGCTAACACTAAGAAACAGTACATCAATACATAAAAACAGCAAGAAAAACTAAGCTAAAACTATTCTACGTGTTACAACGATTGCGTGGACAAAAAGAACACTTAAAACGGAGCTAAAACGCATATTCTAGACTAAAAACAAGTTCTAGGGGCTTATCTGCGAGAAAAACTAAATTCCAGGGGGTTTTCTAAAAAAACCGAGGACCAAAACGTAATTAACCATTAAATCTGGGGTCTAACGCGCAAAAGGACAGGGGCTGGACGGCAGGTTTGATATTTAAAAAGCTCAGGGTGCTACTAGCTAATTTTTGGGCCAAAACGTAATTAGTTTTGACTTATGATGGACCGCGGGTTGAATACCAGGAAACGCAGGGTCTCTTTTGCAAAAGTGCCGGCCAAAGGGGTATGTTTAGATCTGATCCGTTGACTCTCGATCCGGCGGTTTAGATCTGATGTGCTCGGGTTCTAATCAAGGCCGTCTGTTTTAGATTGGGCGGCTGGGGTGCTGCGCTGGCGGCGGCGGCGGCGGAACGCGCCGGCGACTCTGTTCCGCGGCAGCGCGGGCCAATGCTCGCCGGACTTCCTCAATCCCGGCATTCTGGGGCTAACTCGGCCGGAGTTTGGGTCGGGGATGGACAACGCAATACGCGTAATCCATCTGGGGCTCTCTCCGGGCTCGGGAAGGCTCAGGGTGACGTGATCAACGGTGGTCGCGGATTCGAACGGCGGAGCTCACCGGCGTTCGCGAAGTTGGTGTTCCAGGTCTATTTTGGCTCCTTTCCTTGGTCAAGGAGCACGAGTAGGGCACGACAACCGTCGTTCTAGGCTCTAGGAGGTGTGCGGTGGCCGGGAAAGGTTGCGCCGCGGCGGAGCGGCCATCGCGCTCCGGCGTGCAGGCGCAAAGGTGTTCGGGTGCCTAAGGTGGAAGGGTCAGGGGCCAGCGAGGGTCCTTACCTCCCTGTGAAACTCCGGCGACGCTCGAATTCGGTGCAGACGGCTTGTAGCGGCGGATCCACGGCGGCGTGGCGGCTCGGTGATGCTCCGGCGAGCAATCCCCGTGCGAAGCGTGGGGTAGAGGTGTAGAGGGCGGCTGCAGGCGACTTCCTTCTCCACGCAGTGCTCCAGTGAGGCGCAGTGGCCGGAGTTGGCCCTCGAGGTGGCGGGGCGGCGGCTACCGAGCACGGGGCTCCCGCAGCGGCGGTGCTAGGTTTTACGGGCCGCGGGTTGGGATGACAGGGCGCAAGGAGGGCTGCAAGGGTTAAATAAAGGCCGGCGGGGATCCTGGGGAGGCGTGCCCAGGGAAGGTCGCGCGCGGGCGTCACGGCGGGATTAGCGGCGGCCGTTGCACGAGCGCGTCGCGGGGAAGACGGAGCTGACCTATGGGGTCGGCTTGTCAGCGGGGAAAAGAGACGGGGTGCTGGGCTCGGGTGCGGAGGAAAACGGGAGCGCGCGGTGGCTGTCGCTGACGTGCGGGCCCAGGAGAGGAGGGGGGACGCGCGCTGGGTCGCGGTGGGGAGCGGCCACGCGGGGATGGGCGACCTGGGCTGGAGCGGGGCGTAAGGCGGGGACGCGGTGAGCTGGGCCGCGGCGTGGGCCGTGCGGTATGGGAGAGGCAGGCAGGGCAGGCCGCGGCGTGAGGGAGAAGGAGGGAACGGGCTAGGCCGATGAAAAGGGAATTGGGCCGGACGCGGGAGGGAAGGGAGGAGAAGGCGGGCTGGGTTGCCTGGGCTGGCTTGGGCCGGTGGGATGGGCCTGTCGCAGAGAAAAGAAAAGGATGGCCATGGGCCGGCTGGGGTTTGGCAGTTTGGGCTGGGTTGTGTCTCTCGTTTTGGGTTTGGGCTGGGTCTTCTTCCTCTTTTCTTTTGCAAACCTCACTCAAACTATTTGAATTCAAATTTGACTTTGAATTCAAACCACACTCAATAAATTAAAAGTATGCACCAGCATGAACGCACAAACATGTTGACCCTAAAATAATTTTTTAATTACTTATACAACAAAATTAGATTAAATGCAAGCTATGCAAATTAAATCCTTAGAAAATTAAATAAAGCCAATTAAATTTATTATTAAATCGAAAAATTAAATTAGGGTGTTACACCATTACAATAAGGTCCTCAGGGAAGGTTGCCTCGCCTATCCTCATGCTGACTCGAGGACATATGTTGTAACACCCGGTTTATAAAAGAACATAAACCGAGCAATCATATACGTGCCAGGATCAAGTCACACGTATATACAACAGAATGAACAGTATATCACAGCACATATCACGAATAAGACATAATAAATTGAAATACGAATGTTATTTATTACATTAATGACAAAAATGTCTGATACAGCGGAAGCGAAGTACAAATACGATAAAAACTCTCTGAAGCTGAAGCAGGGCGCCACAGGGACGTCGACCGGGAGACGAACACCTAGAAGTCCTCGTAGTCCTGGTAGCGCTAAGCGAACTCCCTCGTGTCGGCAGGAACTGAGCAGCGGTAGCGTAGCCAGGAGGAAAAAAAGTAGAGAAGAGGCAGAGTGAGTACACAACTTGTACTCAACAAGTATAACACAAACTATGAGGCTCTAAGGTTGGCTGACTCAACTGCATTAGCTTTTAAGTGTTGGCAAAATTTTATTAAAACCATTTACTACAAGTTGATGAATTACCATTAACCCGGTTACATAGTAATTAGTCAAATTTAATCATGATACTACTGAGAACCAAACCGAAACCAAGCCACCAAGGTAACCCCGAGAGGCACCTCCCTCGTCGGAAGGAGACAACCCCACTAATCAAAAGGAGGATCTGGGCCGCTCATAACCGTGAGCACGGCTAGTATACCAATTTTACACTCTGCAGAGGTTGCACATCTTTACCCACAAGTCGTGAGCTACGCCAGAGGTTCATCACACTTCCTTAGGTGAGATGACTAGCAACTCACTACGAGGCCGTTACAAAGAATCTCGTTGGTAAGGCGTAACCGCAAGAGTTAGATCAGCGACGATGGGGCCCACCTCCGGGGGTACAAGCACAGGAGCGCAATCCAAGCACAGACCAAGCCGGAGGAGCAGGGACCATTGAAGCTTACTACTCTTGCCCCGCAGGTAAGTTACTCCAAACCAAAAAGACCTAATTAGTAAGCCAAGTCTATCCCATTCTAGCCTTGTGGTAGCGCTGTTGTCCCAGGTTGTCGCTCTATGAACCGGTCCTTATGGAGAGTGGCCAACCAAGCACAAAGCACCGTGCTGGCCCCCTAAACCATGTTTCTACAAAAACCATCTTTTAACGAGACATGAGCCACTCATCCACACAGAGGGCCACTCTCAGAATTAAGTTCAAGTAAACCATTAGTCAAATTAATTAAAAAGGACCAGAGTGTGTTATAGCGCAGCAACCTAGCACAACTAACCAAAATGCAACCCAAAGGATATATAAAGGATAATAAGTGGCTAGGACAGTCCTTATAGGCATACAGTATAAAAATGCAGTATGTAAATGTATTTAAAGTGATAGGTTGTTCATGTTATACTTGCCTTCCTCGTACTGCTCCTGCTGCTGCTCAAAGTGCTCAGAAGACGGCTGCTCCGGGTACTGGTACTGGGGCTCCTCAACTGGATCAGCGTCTACTCACGAACACATGGCCAAAACAATGCACAAATAATAAGCATACAAGCAAACACTAACAAAAACTAGGAAACAGTACATCAATACATAAAAACAGCACACTAAACTAACCTAAAACTATTCTACGCGTTACAACGATCGCGTGGACATAAAGAACGCTTAAAACGGAGCTAAAACGCATAAGCTAGGCCTAAAACAAGGTGCAGGGGCTTATTTGTAAGAAAACTGAAGTTCCAGGGGGTTTTCTGCAAAAACCGAGGACTAAAACATAATTAAACGTTAACTCCAGGGTCTAACTCATAAAAGAACCAGGGCTGGACGGCGGGTACTAATTTGGGAAAGCTCAGGGGCCTAAGTGAATAAAACAGGCCTAATCTGTAAATACTTTTGAACTACAAAGGAGTGCGGGTTGATATTAACAAAATCGGGGGTCTCTTTAGAAAAAGGACAGGCTGAACCGGTATCCAGCGATGTGGATCGTTGGATCTCGATCTGGCGGCTCTAATTAGCTGGGCTCTAGATCTAATCTAGGCCGTTGCATACGGATCGGGCGGTCCAGGGCAAAGAGGCGCGGGGGCGGCGGCGGGACGCGCCGGCGACGTCTTCCCGCAGCGGCGGGCGGCCGGAGGTGGCCACTCTCGGCCTTCCCGGGGTGGATTCGAGCGGGGATGGGGTCTAGAAGCCTCTAGGCGACACGCGTGATCCTCCCGAGGGGTTAACGGGGTTCGGGGGGGTCCGGAGCGACGGGCGCGACTGCGGCGGCGGCTCTGCGCCGGCGAGCGCGTGAGCGAGCATCCATTGAGCACTAAGGCCTACCATATCTAGCGCAAAAAAGGGAGAAGAGGTCCGCGCGGTGCTCACCAAGGGCTTGCGGTGGCCGGAGCTGCTGCACAGGGCGGCCGGCGTCGAGGATGGGCGGCGGCGCAGGCGGAGCTCGGTGACGGGGATGATGCAGCGGTGCTCCGGGCTCCTGGATCTGCCAGAGGGGTCCGTGCGGGTCCTGCGAAGGTGAACCAGGGGCCAAATAAGTCCGGTGGTCACCGGAGGTGATGAATTGGGGCGGCGCAGGGACTCACCGGCGGTGGACTTCGGGTCAAAATCCGGCGAGGGCGTGGCTTGGACCAGGGCGAGCGAGCTCAGGATCGATCCCGGGCACGGGATGGAGCTCCAGCGGAGTTCTTGGCGGTTGTGGCGCAGCAGGGCGGCCGGTCCACGGCGGCGCGGGGGCTCTGCTCCGAGCGGAGGCGAGGCGGGGCGAGCAGGCGGAGCTAGGGTTCGTGCGGCGCCAGCGGAATGGGATGGCGGCGCAGGGGTGCGGTGCGGGTTAAGAAGGGCAGGGCCGGGGATCGCGGCGGGATAGGGATCCCGGCGACCTCGCCGGTGATCCCGGGCGGCCGTTGCAGAGCCGGGAAGGAAGGGGAGAGGAGGGCGCTGACGCGCGGGCTCGGCGTGGCAGAGAGAGTAGGCGCGCGCGGGCCGAGCGGGGGAATGGCGCCGACAAGTGGGGCCGGCCTGTCAGACACGGGGGAGGACGCGGAGGGAGGCTGGGCCTCAGCGCTGGGCGAGCGAGCGCGGGGGAGGCTGGCGTGTGGACCCGGGAGGAGCGCGGGGTGAGGGTGGGCGCTGGGTGCTGGCAGGCCGAGCGGGCTGGGGGAAAGGAGAGGGAGAGGGCTGGGCCGATCGCGGGGCAGGCCGGGAGGGAGCCGGCCGAGCGCGGGGAGGGACTGGGCCGACGGGTTTGGGCTGCTGTTGGGCTGAAGGCTGATTTCTTCTTTGGTTTTTTTTCTTTCTAATTTCTATTCTTCTCCTTTCTAAATCTAATTCAAACAAAGTTTGAATTCAAATATGAATTTGAATTCAAACCACACTCAAATAAAAGTATGCACCAGCATGAATGCAACACAAAAAAATAAACCTATGATAAAATTTTAATTACTTAAGGAACAAAAATTAGATTAAATGCCAACTAAACACAATAAACCTTAGAAATTTGAATAAAGCCATTTAAATTTATTAATAAATGCTGAAATTTAAATTAGGGTGTTACAGACCCTACCCCCTTAAAGAAATCTCGTCCCCGAGATTTAGCTGGGCTGGCTAGCAAAGAGATCTGGGTATGTCTTCTTCAACTCATCTTCTCGCTCCCATGTTGCCTCAGCTTCACTGTGATGACTCCACTGAACTCTGCACATCTTGATGCGCTTGTTCCAAGTAACCCTCTCTGATGTCTCCAGAATCTTCACCGGATGCTCAGTATAAGTCAGATCTTCCTGCACATCGACTCCATCCAGGGGTGCCTGCTCCTCGGGTACTCGCAAACACCTCTTCAGCTGAGATATATGGAAGACATCATGAACTCCCGAGAGGCTGAGAGGTAACTCCAGGCGATAAGCAACTTCGCCTTTCCGCTCTAGCACCTTGAATGGCCCCACATACCGAGGTGCTAACTTCCCCTTGACATTAAATTTGCGGATTCCTCTCATCGGAGACACCTTCAGGTACACATAATCACCAACACTGAAAGTCAGGTCTCTCCGTTTGCCATCCGCATAGCTCTTCTGTCTGCTCTGTGCAATCCTCAGATTTTCTCGCACAGCCTGAACCATCTGCTCTGCATCATCTATGATCTCAGGGCCAAAGAGCTGCTTCTCACCAATCTGATCCCAATAGAGAGGAGTTCTGCACTTTCTGCCATACAATGCCTCGAAGGGGGACTTCTTCAGACTGGCCTGATAGCTGTTGTTATGTGAGAACTCAGCATATGACAGTCACTTATCCCAACTAGTACCGTACTGAATGGCACAAGCTCTCAGCATATCCTCCAACACTTGGTTGGTTCTCTCTGTCTGCCCATCTGTCTGAGGGTGATAAGCCGTACTGAAACGCAGCTTCGTATCCAACGAATCATGGAGCTGTTCCCAGAACCGAGAAGTGAATTGAGATCCCCTATCAGATATAATCTTCTTGGGCACACCATGTAAGCAGACAATCCGATTGATGTACAACTCTGCAAGTCTAGCACCGGAGTAAGTAGTGTTCACTGGAATGAAGTGAGCAACCTTCGTCAATCGATCCACTACTACCCAAATGGAGTTGTACCCTTTCTGAGTACGAGGCAATCCAACAATGAAGTCCATAGTGATTTCCTCCCATTTCCACTCTGGAATTTTCAAAGGCTGTAACAGACCTGCTGGCCTCTGATGCTCAGCCTTGACACGCTGACAGGTGTCACAAATAGCCACGTACTCTGCCACTGAACGCTTCATACCATACCACCAGAAACATTCCTTCAGATCATAATACATCTTCGTGCTGCCCGGATGAATAGAGTAGGCTGTATCATGGGCCTCACTCAGAATCAACTTCCGGAGATCCTTCACATCTGGCACATAGATCCGGTTCTTGTACCATAAAGTACCCTGATCATCCTCTCTGAAATGAGGAGCCTTGCCCTTCTTGAGCAACTCACAGATCTCCTGCAGCTTCTCATCATCTTTCTGATGCTGCCTGATCTCTGCCTCTAGAGTCGGTACTGCCTCAAACGCTGCACTGGAAGTATGATGCAAGAAGCCCAGACTCAACTGCTCGAACTCCTCACATAACTCTGGAGGCATCTGGAAAGCCACGGCCATGTTGACATAACTTCTTCTGCTCAGAGCATCTGCTACAACATTGGCCTTGCCTGGATGATAGTGAATCTCCAGGTCATAATCCTTGACCAACTCTAGCCATCTTCTCTGCCGCATATTCAGCTCATTCTGCGTGAAAATGTACTTGAGGCTCTTGTGATCAGTGTAGATATCACACCGCTACCCATACAAGTAATGCCTCCAAATCTTCAGAGCATGCACAACTGCGGCTAACTCAAGATCATGAGTAGGATAGTTTAGCTCATGCCGACGTAACTGCCGTGAAGCATAAGCAATCACTCTGCCCTCCTGCATCAGAACACACCCAAGACCATCCTTCGAAGCGTCACAATACACCGTGAACCTCTTCGTCTAGTCTGGCAAAGTCAGGACTGGTGCCGTAGTCAACCTTTTCTTCAGCTCATCAAAGGCCATCTGGCGCTCATCAGTCCATACAAAAGCCACATTCTTCTCCAGCAAAGAAGTCAAAGGCTTCGCGATCTTGGAGAAATTCTCAATGAACCTCCAATAATATCCAGCTAAGCCCAAGAAAGACCTGACTTCCTTTACTGTCTGCGGTGTCTCCCACTCGAGTACATCCTTCACCTTGCTCGGATCAACAGCAATGCCCCCCTGAGAGATAACATGACCGAGGAATGGAACCTCGTCAATCCAGAATTCGCACTTGCTGAACTTGGCATACAACTGATGCTCTCTCAATCTCTGCAATACGAGTCTCAGATGCTCCTCATGCTCTTCTTCTGTCTTGGAGAAGATCAGAATATCATCGATGAAGATCACCACGAAGACATCCAGATAGTCCATGAAAACCATATTCATCAGATGCATGAAGAAAGCCGGGGCATTAGTCAAGCCGAAGGACATGACAGTGTACTCATACAGCCCGTACTTGCAAGTGAATGCCGTCTTCGGAATATCCCCAGGACGGATCCTCAGCTGAAAATATCCCGAACGAAGATCAATCTTCGAGAATATACGAGCACCTCGAAGCAGATCGAAGAGATCCTCAATACGGGGTAGTGGATGCTTGTTCTTGATAGTAACTGCATTCAGCTCCCAATAATCCACACACATCCTCTTCGAGCCATCCTTCTTATCTACCAGCAATAATGGAAAAGCCCAAGGAGAGAAGCTGCGACGGATATAGCCCTTGGCTAGCAACTCATCAATAGTCTTCTTAACTTCTTCATGCTCTATAGGTGCCATACGGTAGGGCCGCTTTGCAATAGGAGCTGTGCCAGGCAAGAGATCAATACAAAACTCAATGGCGCGTTCAGGCGGCATACCTGGCAGATCATCCGGAAAGACATCCGGGAATTCAGACACCACGCGAATACCGTCCGTGGGTCTAGCCTCCATCTGATGAAGAAATCCAGAAGGCTCTACTGCACTGATAACAACCTCTTGGCCACTGGAAGCTGATAGCAAGACTGTCCTCTGAGCACAATCTATCCGAACTCCCCACTTGGCCAGAGTCTCCATTCCCAGAATGACATCAATGCCCTTGGTGTCTAGCACCATCAGATCAGTACAGAACTCTACTCCTCTCAAAGAAACACTGACTCTCGGGCAGTAAGTGTGAGACCTCAACGGTCCTCCCGGTGAAGATACTAACAGGCACCTCTTTAATGTGCTAGTATGAATACCATGATGCTCGACAAAAGACTGAGTAATGAAGGAATGCGTAGCACCAGTATCGAAAAGCACTGTAGCTGGATATGAATTAACCATGAACGTACCAATAACCACGTTGGGAGCCTCGGCCGTCACGTGGTTCACTCTGCCCTGAAGTGGCGCCCTGGGCTGAGCTGGGCGCCCCTGCTGTCCCGCCTGCGCCTTCCGGGGGCAAGCGTTGGCGTAGTGCCCCGGCTGGCCGCAGTGAAAGCAGGTGCGAGGAGGTCCCTGAGCCTGCTGTCCGGTAGGAGCTGCCGGACGTGGAGCCTGCGGTGCCGGTGGAGCAGCACGAGCCGGAGGGGTCGGTAACCTCGGGCCCTGACCTGCCTGCTGCTGTCGAGGCGGGTACTGTTGTGGTGGCCTCTGCTGGTACTGCTGAGGAGGCCGGTACTACTGCTGGTACTGCTGGGGCGGCTGGAGGCGTGGACGAGTGTTGCTGCCGGAAGCAACGGGGACAACCTTCCTCTTCTTGTCCTCCATCTCCAGGTGCTTGCGCTCAGTGTTGAGCGTGCTGTCAACCAGATGGTTGAAGTCGTCGAAGCGGAGGTTGAGCAGCGCGTACTGGAGGTAGTCCTCAAGGCCCTCCATGAAGTGCTCCTGCTTCTTGCGGTCATCCGCAACATCGGCAGGGGCGTAGCGGGCAAGCTGCAGAAAGCGATCACGATACTCCGTGACCGACATAGTTCCCTGAATTGACAAAGACAGATAGATATCGAAAGATTAACTCAAGATTTCATAAGGATGGAACAAGGGGCATTAGCTCAAAAGAAACCGCTGAATGATTATATTTAAGGTTACCTGCTTCAGTGCAAGGAACTCCTTCTGCTTCATCTTCATAACGCCCGCGGGGACGTTGTGGCTGCGGAAACGCTCCCTGAACTGGAGCCAAGTGAGAGACTCGCGGTCATGAACTGGGTGGGACTCCCACCAGTCCAAAGCTGCCCCTCGCAGCTGTCCTGCTGCATACAAGACGCGCTCACGATCATCGCACTGGGCGATGTCCAGCTGACGCTCCACTGCACGGAGCCAGTCGTCAGCCTGAAGAGGTCGGACGTGTGAGAAAACGTCGGCGGGTGACCCCTCAGGAACTCAGCACGCCTGTCGCGAGGCTGCGGCGGTGGTGGAGGCGGAGGCTGAGTGTGACCCTGCTGAAGAGCCTGAACAGTGTTGTTCAGGGTGGCCATCATCTGCATCTGGAGCTGGAAGTACTGCTCCGGAGTCAAAGACGGCGGCATCGGGATCCCGGTCCCCTGGGTGTTCTGACCCTGGTTGTTCTGCCCCTGCTGGTCAGAACCACGCCTGGTGTTCACCATCTGATTTTGGACAAAAGATTTCACGAGTAAGGATATTGCAGGAATAAATTCAGATGGATATGATAACTCTTTGCGGAAAAAGACTCAGACATGATAAAGTAGACAGGATAGAGTGGACTGTTTTACTCCCAACGATCTAACTCATTTTATTAATTAGTTAACTTTAACATAAAAGTGATTTTCTTTAAACAAATTTAAACTACTAAGCTATGCAATCATCCAAAAATCCAAATCATACATATAGCATAATAACAAGCAGACAATTTTCACGACATAGCCGAGTTTAGCATACGACTCGACTAACACAACGCGTCGCGGATCGTGCTATCGTATTATTATAAAAGGTCACCTAGCTAATGCTCATGGTGGTCAGATGACTGATTCAGGCCAAAATCTACGAAAATTATTCTTCAGAGAGAGAAATCAAGGCAAGACGGGTAAAAGTCATAGAACTCAAGGGGTACAATAGTAAAATAGTTTCAGCAGACAAGGATTGGAGAGAAGAAGTCCTAAAACTCGACCAGTTCTATCTAGGCTTCGTCCTACAGTCGAACCTGGCTCTGATACCACTCTGTAACACCCGGTTTATAAAAGAACATAAACCGAGCAATCATATACGTGCCAGGATCAAGTCACACGTATGTACAACAGAATGAACAGTATATCACAGCACATAATACGAATAAGACATAATAAATCGAAATACGAATGTTATTTATTACATTAATGACAAAAATGTCTGATACAGCGGAAGCGAAGTACCAATACGATAAAAACTCTCTGAAGCTGAAGCAGGGCGCCACAGGGACGTCGACCGGGAGACGAACACCTAGAAGTCCTCATAGTCCTGGTAGCGCTGAGCGAACTCCCTCGTGTCGGCAGGAACTGAGCAGCGGTAGCGTAGCCAGGAGGAAAAAAAGTAGAGAAGAGGCAAGAGTGAGTACACAACTTGTACTCAACAAGTATAACACAAACTATGAGGCTCTAAGGTTGGCTGACTCAACTGCATTAGCTTTTAAGTGTTGGCAAAATTTTATTAAAACCATTTACTACAAGTTGATGAATTACCATTAACCCGGTTACATAGTAATTAGTCAAATTTAATCATGATACTACTGAGAACCAAACCGAAACCAAGCCACCAAGGTAACCCCGAGAGGCACCTCCCTCGTCGGAAGGAGACAACCCCACTAATCAAAAGGAGGATCTGGGCCACTCATAACCGTGAGCACGGCTAGTATACCAGTTTTACACTCTGCAGAGGTTGCACATCTTTACCCACAAGTCGTGAGCTACGCCAGAGGTTCATCACACTTCCTTAGGTGAGATGACTAGCGACTCACTACGAGGCCGTTACAAAGAATCTCGTTGGTAAGGCGTAACCGCGAGAGTTAGGTCAGCGACGATGGGGCCCACCTCCGGGGGTACAAGCACAGGAGCGCAATCCAAGCACAGACCAAGCCGGAGGAGCAGGGACCATTGAAGCTTACTACTCTTGCCCCGCAGGTAAGTTACTCCAAACCAAAAAGACCTAATTAGTAAGCCAAGTCTATCCCATTCTAGCCTTGTGGTAGCGCTGTTGTCCCAGGTTGTCGCTCTATGAACCGGTCCTTATGGAGAGTGGCCAACCAAGCACTAAGCACCGTGCTGGCCCCCTAAACCATGTTTCTACAAAAACCATCTTTTAACGAGACGTGAGCCACTCATCCACACAGAGGGCCACTCTCAGAATTAAGTTCAAGTAAACCATTAGTCAAATTAATTAAAAAGGACCAGAGTGTGTTATAGCGCAGCAACCTAGCACAACTAACCAAAATGCAACCCAAAGGATATATAAAGGATAATAAGTGGCTAGGACAGTCCTTATAGGCATACAGTATAAAAATGCAGTATGTAAATGTATTTAAAGTGATAGGTTGTTCATGTTATACTTGCCTTCCTCGTACTGCTCCTGCTGCTGCTCAAAGTGCTCGGAAGACGGCTACTCCGGGTACTGGTACTGGGGCTCCGCAACTGGATCAGCGTCTACTCACGAACACATGGCCAAAACAATGCACAAATAATAAGCATACAAGCAAACACTAACAAAAACTAGGAAACAGTACATCAATACATAAAAACAGCACACTAAACTAACCTAAAACTATTCTACGCGTTACAACGATCGCGTGGACATAAAGAACGCTTAAAACGGAGCTAAAACGCATAAACTAGGCCTAAAACAAGGTGCAGGGGCTTATTTGTAAGAAAACTGAAGTTCCAGGGGGTTTTCTGCAAAAACCGAGGACTAAAACGTAATTAAACGTTAACTCCAGGGTCTAACTCATAAAAGAACCAGGGCTGGATGGCGGGTACTAATTTGGGAAAGCTCAGGGGCCTAAGTGAATAAAACAGGCCTAATCTGTAAATACTTTTGAACAACAAAGGAGTGCGGGTTGATATTAACAAAATCGGGGGTCTCTTTAGAAAAAAGACAGGCTGAACCGGTATCCAGCGATGTGGATCGTTGGATCTCGATCTGGCGGCTCTAATTAGCTGGGCTCTAGATCTAATCTAGGTCGTTGCATACGGATCTGGCGGTCCAGGGCAAAGGGGCGCGGGGGCGGCGGCGGGACGCGCCGGCGACGTGCTCCCGCGGCGGCGGGCGGCCGGAGGTGGCCACTCTCGGCCTTCCCGGGGTGGATTCGAGCGGGGATGGGGTCTAGAAGCCTCTAGGCGACACGCGTGATCCTCCCGAGGGGTTAACGGGGTTCGGGGGGTCCGGAGCGACGAGCGCGACTGCGGCGGCGGCTCTGCGCCGGCGAGCGCGTGAGAGAGCATCCATTGAGCGCTAAGGCCTACCATATCTAGCGCAAAAAGGGAGAAGAGGTCCGCGCGGTGCTCACCAAGGGCTTGCGGTGGCCGGAGCTGCTGCGCAGGGCGGCCGGCGTCGAGGATGGGCGGCGGCGCAGGCGGAGCTCGGTGACGGGGATGATGCAGCGGTGCTCCGGGCTCCTGGATCTGCCGGAGGGGTCCGTGCGGGTCCTGCGAAGGTGATCCAGGGGCCAAATAAGTCCGGTGGTCACCGGAGGTGATGAATTGGGGCGGCACAGGGACTCACCGGCGGTGGACTTCGGGTCAAAATCCGGCGAGGGCGTGGCTTGGACCGGGGCGAGCGAGCTTAGGATCGATCCCGGGCACGGGATGGAGCTCCAGCGGAGTTCTTGGCGGTTGTGGCGCAGCAGGGCGGCCGGTCCACGGCGGCGCGGGGGCTCTGCTCCGAGCGGAGGCGAGGCGGGGCGAGCAGGCGGAGCTAGGGTTCGTGCGGCGCCAGCGGGATGGGATGGCGGCGCAGGGGTGCAGTGCGGGTTAAGAAGGGCAGGGCCGGGGATCGCGGCTGGATAGGGATCCCGGCGACCTCGCCGGTGATCCCGGGCGGCCGTTGCGGAGCCGGGAAGGAAGGGGAGAGGAGGGCGCTGACGCGTGGGCCCGGCGTGGCAGAGAGAGTAGGCGCGCGCGGGCCGAGCGGGGGAATGGCGCCGACAAGTGGGGCCGGCTGGTCAGACACGGGGAGGACGCGGAGGGAGGCTGGGCCTCAGTGCTGGGCGAGCGATCGCGGGGGAGGCTGGCGTGTGGACCCGGGAGGAGCGCGGGGTGAGGGTGGGCGCTGGGTGCTGGCAGGCTGAGCGGGCTGGGGGAAAGGAGAGGGAGAGGGCTGGGCCGATCGCGGGGCAGGCTGGGAGGGAGCCGGGCCGAGCGCGGGGAGGGACTGGGCCGACGGGTTTGGGCTGCTGTTGGGCTGAAGGCTGATTTCTTCTTTGGTTTTTTTTCTTTCTAATTTCTATTCTTCTCCTTTCTAAATCTAATTCAAACAAAGTTTGAATTCAAATATGAATTTGAATTCAAACCACATTCAAATAAAAGTATGCACCAGCATGAATGCAACACAAAAAAATAAACCTATGATAAAATTTTAATTACTTAAGGAACAAAAATTTAGATTAAATGCCAACTAAACACAATAAACCTTAGAAATTTGAATAAAGCCATTTAAATTTATTAATAAATGCTGAAATTTAAATTAGGGTGTTACATATGTAACTAGAGATCTGTTCTTTTCCTAATGATTTGACGACCATTTTCTTCCTCATGGGGAGCTTCAATATCTCATGCTTAGCAGCAAACTGTGTGCTGATGAATGAATGTGTAGCATGAGGATCTATCAACACTTAGGCTGGAAATGAGTTGGCTAGAAGCATACCAAGAACGACTGGACTATCATCCCGAATGGTTTCTACTAATACATGGTGAACTCTACCCTGGAGGTACTCTTTTGGTCCCTTCTTTGATTGCTCACGCTTTGTACGATCACAGCACACTGGTGTCACCTGCTGCAGATCCTGATCATTCTGGGCACCCTGCTCGGAGCAGTTCCCAGAAATAAGGTGGGTCTCGTCACCACTGGTACGTGCGGGACTGGTGGGAGGTCCTGGATCCTGAGCCTTCATGGTTTGTCTAGTGCACACCATTTGGCATTGTTGAACCTGGTTACACCCTTCCACATTGGATGGGACTGAGCTAGGCACTGGTGCTACCGGTGACCGGCGCTTCTGTGGACAACTTTTGGCATAATGACCTTTTTGCCCGCATTGGTAGCACATGCAGTGGTGGTGAATGGCGCTACTTGGTTGACCTCCCTGTGAACTTAACATCTCATCTTGCTTTATTTCTGCCGCTCGCTTTCTGGACTCCTTGCGACCGTGTGGCTGAATCACCTTCATAGTGATAGTCAACCCATCAACATAATCATAGAGGGCTTGGTTCTTGACCTGTGTATCTCTAGAGCACTCAGGATCCTTTCTCTTCTGGATGGTCTGTAGCTCATCAACCAATGGAAAGTCAAGGAAAAGAGAATCCTCTGCCAGCTGCTCTTGATGAGACATCTTTCTCTTTGTACTGGAGAACAACCTCTAGTTCCTCCTAGTTGTGGCTTCATCTTCAGTCGCACGAAATTGATGACAAGGAACACAATAGAATTGGCAACACGAGCAAGCTTTCTCACCATTCTTCGGGTGGTATGTTGTTTGCGACGACTGATCTTGTACCGTTATCGGATGCTCCACGGAAACTATTGCATGAACACCATCACCCATTGCACTATCTCCAAGGCCTTTTTGTTCTGCCGACATCTGAGCTGGGATAAAAGGAAGCATAGATTGGTAAGATCAAAGAAGAGAGAAAACCCCACTATGTAAGGTTCTATCTTATTTAGACAACACTGCCCATGCATCACTGCTGCTAACTCCAGATGGGTGTTGCATAAATAAGAAAAAGGGAACTATAGCATAACTCTTCTGCCTCATCTGAGAGATCCTCAAATTCTCCCGTACTATCTGTAGGCCGGGGTGTCACATCCCTACCCCCTTACGGAAACCGACGTCCTCATCGGTGAATCCCTGGATATCACATCCTCTTCGCACTATCCTTCTTCTCAACAAGCATGATAGGATAAACACAAGGCATGATAAGGTAGAGAGGATAGAGTGGATGACTTTACCCCCAACGATCTAACTCATTTTATTAATTAATTAACTTTAACTTAAGACCGATTTTCATTAAACAAATTTAACTACTAAGCTATGCTATCAACCAAAAATCCAAATCAAACATTTGCATAATAACAAGCATTCAAAAGTTCACACTTTGGTCGAGTTTAGCACATGACTCGACTAACACAACGCATCGCAGAACGTTCTATCGTGCTATTATAAAGGGATCATATAGCTTACACCTATGATGGTCAGTCGACTTACTTCAGGCCAAAATCTACGGAAACTATTTTATAGAGAAAAATCAAGGCAAGACGAGTATAAATCTCAGAATTCAAGGAATATAATAGCAAAGTAGTTTCAGTAGACAAGGCTAGAGAGAAGAAGACCTAAAACTCGACCAGTTCTATCTAGGCTTTCATCCTACAGTCGATATAGCTTTGATACCACTCTGTAACACCCGGTTTACAAAAGGACATAAACCGAGCAATCATATACGTGCCAGGATCAAGTCACATGTATATACAATAGAATGAACAGTATATCACAACACATATCACGTAAAAAGATATAATAAAGCAAGTACGAATGTTATTTATTACATGAATGAAAAAATGTCTGATACAGCGGAAGCGTAAATACATATACGAAAACTCTCGGAAGCTGGGCGCCACAGGGACGTCGACTGGGAGACGAACACCTAGAAGTCCTCGTACTCCTGGTAGCTCCGGGTGAACTCCTCCACGTCATCGAGAACTGAGCAGCAGTAGTGTGTCCCCAAAGAGAACAAGAGGAGAAGAGTAGAGTAGGCAAGTGTGATTACACAACTAGTACTCAACAAGTATAACACAAACTATGAGGCTCTAAGGTTGGCTGACTCAACTGCATTAGCTTTTAATCTTAGCAAAATTTTATTAAAACTAACTACTACAAGTGGATGAATTACCATAAACCCAGTTACATAGAAATTAATCAGAATTAATTATGAACTACTGAGAACCAAACTAAACCAACCACCCGGGGAACCCCCCTAATCAAAGGAAGATAACCCCACTAATCAAAAGGAGGATCTGGGCCGCTCATGATCGTGAACACGGCTAATATAACAGTTTACACTCTGCAGAGGTTGCACATCTTTACCCACAAGTCGTGAGCTATGCTAGTTGTTCATCACACTTCCGTAGGTGAGATGACTAGCAAACTCACTACGAGGCCGTTACAAAGGACCACGTTGGTAAGGTGTAACCGCTAAGGATTGAGGCTCCGCAACGATGGGGCCAACCTCGAGGGGGTACAAGATCTTAGGGCTTGTTGACGACTGTCATCATGTCGCCCACGATCTTAGGGTTGCTCTCGAACATCTTCCTCCATAGTTTGATGCTATGGAGGCCTTCATGGAAGTGGTGGATAACATCCCTGTCATCAACCTCCGTAATGGTATTACGGTTAGCGAAGTACCTCTTGAAGTAGTCGTGGAGGGACTCGTCAGGTTGCTGGATGATGCTTGGCAAATCCCATCTGGTTTTGGGACCCGGGTAGGATGCCTGGTTGTACTGGACGAAGGCGCTGCAGAGATCCTGCCAGCTGTTGATGGAGTCGCAGGGAGCGCTTCGAGCCAATTGAGGGCATGGCGACCCATCATGACCGGGAAGTAGGCAGCCATGATGTCATTATCGCCGCACGCAGCTCAGACGACGATGGAGTAGGAGCGCAACCACGTCTTGGGGTTCGACTCCCCATCGTACTTCTCGATCCCAGTTGGCTTGAAGGTGGTGGGCCACTGGATGGACCGAAGCCGACTGGCGAAGGCGGAGAAACCGTTGAGGTCATTGCCGGGTTCGTAGTCGCGATGAGGTCGTCGCCGAGGGTTGTCGCCCCGGTGGCCGCAGTTCTGGTGGTCGGCGTCAAGGACGCCATGTTCCTTGTCGTATTAGCGACGTCGCTCACACTCGGCGGCGTCGCGTTGCCAGTGATGGTTGTTGATGCGCAGGTGCAGGTCTTGTTGGTTGAGCTGGAGGCGGAGGTCGTTCAGGTTGTCCTCCTCTTCATCATCGCCATGGGGTCGTGTCGAGTGGTGACTCGACTGAGCGCGGTAGGCCGAGTTGTCCTTGAGCAGCTGCTGGGTTTGCGTGTCGGCCACATGCAGACGAGCACGAGCCTTGACGATCTTGGGGGTCTCCTGGAGGCCCTCGAGCACCTAAAACACCGCGGCAAGGTTGGCCGACAGCGTGGCGAAGACGTCTTGGCCGCTGTTGTCAAGGATGAAGTCGGTGTCGAGGTTGTGCGGTCGGATCGATGAACGCCGATTTCTGGGGTTGCGGCGGTCGGCGTTCTCCAGGTCGCGGTTGGCCCGATCAATGGCCTCGTCGTTGCGCCTCATGTCGGCACGGACCTCGTTGCGGTGAAGTCGTTGCGCCCTCTCCTCGTCAGTCTCGTTTTCATGAGTATCAGAGTCGTCGGACATGATGAAGATCCGGCGATGCTCTATCGCCGAAGAGCGGATGGGTGAAAGGGTGAACGAGGCGTCTTGGAAGCCAAGATCTGCTCCCGAAGCCGGGTCAGATCGGATCTGACCCAAGGTAGCCAAGTCGGATAGTCGCACTCGAATCTGATCCGAGTATGTTTTAGCGGTGTTGCGGAGTTCGAAGGGGACCCGATCCGGGTCGTTGCGGTTTCGGAGCGCATCCTCGCCGAGCCTAACGCACTCGGCAATGGATTTGTCAACTCGATCTATCTGGGAGATAAGATCATCAGCAAATCTGGCAGGGCGACGGGTCGTCTTGGGAGGAGTGACCATCATGTAGTCCACCTCGGGTTCGGGAACTCGAGGTGTGATGGATCTTGGAGTGGCCAGATCGGCTCTGGTCCTGGCAGAAGCGCTGCCGAGTCCGCGGAGGACTCGGTCAGGGTTGTCCCGGTGGAAAAGCGCAAGTTCGCCGAGTTGGATGCACTCAGCGATAGATCTACCGACGCGATCTATCTCGAAGATTACATCATTAGCAGATTCAGCAGGGCGATGGATCACCCTGGTTGGCATGGTGGCCACGTCGAAATTCTCGGATTCGCAAATCCGAGAGGTGATGGATGCCTAGGGAGTTAGATCGGATCTAACCTCGGCGATGTAACACTCGGTTTATAAAAGGACATAAACCGAGCAATCATATACGTGCCAGGATCAAGTCACACGTATATACAATAGAATGAACAATATATCATAGCACATATCACGTAAAAAGATATAATAAAGCGAGTATGGATTTTATTTATTACATGAATGACAATAATTTCTGATACAGTGGAAACATAAATACATATACGAAAAACTCTCGGAAGCTGGGAGCCACAGGGACGTCGACTGGGAGACGACTGCCTAGAAGTCCTCGTACTCCTGGTAGCTCCGGATGAACTCCTCCGCGTCACCGGGTACTGAGCAGCAGTAGGGTATCCCCAAAGAGAACAAGAGGAAAAGAGTAGAGTAGGCAAGAGTGAGTACACAACTTGTACTCAAGAAGTATAACACAAACTATGAGGCTCTAAGGTTGGCTGACTCAACTGCATTAGCTTTTAATCTTGGCAAAATTTTATTTAAGCTAATTACTACAAGTGGATGAATTACCATAAACCCCGTTACATAGAAATTAATCAAAATTAATTATGATACTACTGAGAACCAAACCAAACCACCCGGGGAACCCCCCTAGTCAAAAGAAGATAACCCCACTAATCAAAATGAGGATCTGGGCTGCTCATAACTGTGAGCACGACTAGTATACAAGTTTTACACTATGCAGAGGTTGCACATCTTTACCCACAAGTCGTGAGCTACGCTAGTTGTTCATCACACTTCCATAGGTGAGATGACTAGCAAACGCACTACGAGGCCGTTACAAAGGATCACGTTGGTAAGGTATAACTGCTAAGGATTCAGGCTCCGCAATGATGGGGCCCACCTCGAGGGTGTACAAGATAACACAGACCAAGCCTCGTAGCGCAGGGACCATTGATGCTCACCCCCCCTCTTGCCCCGTCGGTAAGTTACTCCTGAACCAAAATGACATAATTAGTAAGCCAAGACCGTCCCATTCTAGTCTTGTGGTAGCGCTATTGTCCCAGGTTGTCGCTCTATGAACCGGTCCTTATGGAGAGTGGCCAACCCAGAACTAAGCACCGTGCTGGCCCCCTAAACCATGTTTCTAGAGAAACCACTATTTAACAAGATGTGAGCCACTCAAGCGTGCCACTCCCAGAATTAAGTTGCATATACCATTAATCAAATTAATTAAAAGGACCAAGCGTGTTATAGCGCGGCACCTAGCACAACTAACCAAAATACAACCCAAGGGATATATATAAAGGATATAAAGTGGCTAGGAAAGTCCGTATAGGCATACAGTATTAAAATGCAGTATGAAAATGTATTTAGAAGTGATAGGTGGTGCTCATGTTATACTTTCCTTCCTCAAAGTTCTCCTGCTGCTCAAACTGCTGTGAAGACAGTGGCTGCTCCGGGTACTGGTACTCCTCCGAAGGCTCAGCGTCTACTCACGATCGCAACGCCAAAACAAGGTCCAGCACATAAACATACATGCAAACAAAGGAAAACACTAAGAAACAGTACAACAGTACATAAAAACAGCAAACAAAACTAAGCTAGAACTGTTCTACGCATTACAAAGATCACGTGGACATAAAGAACACCTAAAACGGAGCTAGAACGCGAAATCTAGGGTTAAAAAAAGATCTAGGGGCTAAACTGTAAGAAAAACAGACTTCCCAGGGGTTTTCTGCAAAAACCAGGGCCTATACGTAATTAACGGTTAGATCCAGGGGCTAGCGCATAGAAACACACGGGCTGGACTGCGGGCGCAATTTCCAGAAAACTCGGGGGCTAAAACGCTAAAAACTGGGCTTAACTGTAAATACTTTTGAACTACATGGACTGCGGGTTGATTCCCTAAAAAGTCAGGGGCTCTTTAGCAAAACAGTCGGGCTGAAGCTGTATCTTCGCATCTCGGCCGTTGGATCGCGATCGTGCGGCTTAGAGCGAAACGGTACGCAGGATCTAATCCTACGTGTTGGTCTCGGATCGGGCGGCGATGGCGCTGTCGCCGGTGACCAAGCTCCGCGGTGGCGCGGTGCCAAACTTCGCCAGAGTCCACCGAAATCAATGCTTCGGGGGCTAATCCGACCGGGGGTTGGGTTAGGGAGGTACAGCATGAGATGCGTGATCCACCAGTGCAGTTTATGTGGGGCTTCGGGGTGCGGGTTGGCTTGCACGGCGGTGGAGGCGGGGCTGCACGACAGGGCATCGCCGGCGAGCACGCGTTCACGTGTTCCCGGCCTGGGTTCTGGGCATGCTCGAGCCAGTGTGTGTGTGTGGGGTGCAAGAGCAAGTAAAAACAGGGCACGCGCGGCACAGTACGACGCTGTAGAGAGCCCGCCACAGTGGAGCAATGGCGTGCGCGGCGGCGGAGTGGCGTTCCGGTGCCTAGGGTGTGTTACGGTCTATGATGGCTAGCGCAACAGGAAGAGGGAGTTGGGGTGTTGCTCACTGAGGGCTCGAGTCAGGTGGGAACGGCGTGTAGGGTCGTCGACGTCGTTGACCGGCGGCGGAACGGACGCAGAGCTCGCTGACGGGGTGCTGCAGGTATTCTCCCGGCGTCTGGATCCCATGGGTGGCTTCCACATCGAGCTGCGGTGAGATCTCAGGGAAATTCCCGACGCAGGCGGGGGTCTGGATCGAGGCAGAGTGCTTGGGAAGGTCCCTGGGCACGAGGTGAAGCTGCGGCATGACTCGGGGGACACTGCGGTGTGGCGGAGTGGTGTGGCCTCGGCGGCGCAGGGGCCTCTTCACGGCGGAGCTGTGCTGGCGCGGCGGGCTAGGGTTTGGGGCGGCGCTGTAGAGGTAGGGATGGTTCGCAGGGGGGGCGCGTGGGGGTTTAAAGGGGAAGGCTAGGGTCTCGGCATGTGGGCCCGGGACGGGGAGCTCACTGGAGATCTTGGCGTGACGGGCGAGCGAGGGACGCGTGTGGGACTGGCGTGGGCGCGCTTCACGGGGAGACGGGCGAGCGTGGGGTTCTGCTGGGCCAAAGCGGGGTGAGCGAGCGGGCCGGCTGGGAGGTGGACTGGGCCGGCGAGTGGGAAAGGAGGAGGAGGCGACTTGGGCCGCGTTGGGCCGTGCGGGAAGAGGAGGAGGAGGCGGGCTGGGCTGCGGAGCGCGGTTGGGCTGGGTTTTCTTCTCCTTTTTCTATTTCTCTTTTTCTTTTCCAAACTACACCCAAATCTAATTGAATTCAAACTAAATTTTGAATTCAAACCCTATGCATTGAAACAAAATAAAACCATGCACCAGCATGAATGCAACAACAAGTTTAAACCTAGAAATTTTAAATTACTTGTGAAAGAAAATTAAATTAAATGCAAGGCTAAGCATATAAAACCTTAGAAAATTAAATAAAGCCAATTAAATTTATTATTAAATACTGAAATTTAAATTGGAGTGTTATAGGCGAAGAAGTTGCCTCCGGCGGTAGAAGGGTCGGAAGCGGGGTTTCTGGGAACCGTGACCTCCGGGAAGCTCCCGAAGGTGAAGGAGTTGACTTTCGCCTCCATCTGGGCAGTGACGCTGGCGGAGAAGACGACGCCGGTGTTGGCTACCATTGAACTCGACGTATGAGCCCTGAGTCCCCTACCTGGCGCGCCAACTGTCGGATTGTTCTTCCGGCCAGTCCAACAGGGGTGTACCTGGCGGTAGAGTTTCAGGATGGGGATCTCAGGACCAAGAGCTCGATGGTAACATGAAGACACAGGGGCTTAGACAGGTTCGGGCCACGATGAGCGTAATACCCTATGTCCTGTGTTCGGGGTTGTATTTGGGTTTGTGGAATGCTGCCGAAAAAGAAGAGCTCCCTATGGGTCTTCCTACACCTCCTTTTTATAGACTAGGAGTCGTAGGGGTACAAGGAAGGTATGCTCGGGTTGTTTTACAAGGAAGGAGGTCGGTTAAGATCCCTAGATATCCGGGCTTCTAGCTGGAGCCTTTCATCCTAATCCATTGAAGATCCTTTCCGCGCACAGCCAAGTCGTGCACGCCGAGTAGTCGTAGCCGAGTCACCGAGCAGGATAGTCTCCCGGGTTCAGGGTCCCACTCGGCAGGGAGGTACATAGATCTACCTCCGTCAGAGAATGTGTGTTGACTATACCGATCTCAACAAACACTGCCTAAAGACACCTTTCCTCCACCACACATCGACCAGGTCGTTGATTCGACGGCCGGGTGCGTTCTCCTCTCTTTTCTTGATTGTTACTCAGGGTACCATCAGATAGCCCTAAAGGAGTCGGATCAAGAGAAGACCTCCTTCATCACCCCCTTCGGGGCCTACTGCTACAACACCATGATGTTCAGCCTCAAGAATGCCGGCGCCACCAACCAGAAGGCCATTCAGAGATGCCTCCAGGGGCAGATCGGGCGCAACACCGAGGCCTATGTCGATGACATCGTCATCAAGACAAAACATAATGATCAGTTCATTACGGATCTCTCAGAGACATTTGAAAATCTCGAGAAATTCAAATGGAAACTCAACCCAACCAAGTGTGTGTTCGGTGTCCCTTCCGGAAAACTAATCAGCTTCATAGTCAGTAGCCGGGGCATTGAAGCCAACCCCACCAAGATCAACGCCATCAGGTTCATGAAGCCTTCCAGGAGCAAAAAGGACCTGATGAAGCTCACGGGGTGCATGGCCGCCTTGAGTAGGTTTATAAGCCGACTCGGCGACAGAGGCCTACCCTTCTTCAAACTTCTCCGGAAGTCCGACAAGTTCGAGTGGAACGACGATGCTTCCAAAGCATTCCAGGAGCTCAAGGATTTCCTCACCACGCCACCCGTCCTAACAGCACCAGAAGATGGGGAAGTCCTCCTCCTGTACATTGCCACTACCACAAATGTGGTGAGTACAGTCCTGGTCGTCGAACGAGATGAGCCGGGTCACGTCTACAAGGTGCAGCGACCTGTCTACTTCATCAATGAAGTACTCAACGAGTCCAAAGTGCGCTACCCTCAGGTGCAGAAGCTGCTCTATGCCATCCTCATTACGTCAAGGAAGCTTCGGCACTACTTCCAGGCTCACAAGATCAAGGTGGCCTCCTCCTATCCACTCGGCGACATCCTACACAACCGGGACGCCAACGGCCGAGTCGGCAAATGGTCAGTAGAACTCAGCGTCGTCACAATTGACTTTACACCATGCTCTATGATCAAATCTCAAGCCCTAGCCGATTTCATCGCTGAATGGACCAAGATCAAAGATCCTCCACCCGACACCCGATCCGAGCACTGGATCATGTACTTCGACGGCACCCTCAACCACGATGGGGCCGGCGCTGGGATCCTCTTTATCTCTCCCAAAGGTGAACAGCTCAAGTACATCCTCCAGTTACTCTTCAAGGCCACCAATAATGCTACAGGCCCTCATGCACGGCCTCGGGATCGCCGCCACACTCGCCATCAAGCGTCTGTTGGCCTATGGTGACTCCAAAGTCGTCATATAGCAAGTCAACAAAGATGGACGCATACTGCTGGGAGATCAGGAAGTTCGAAGCCAAATTCTGCAGTCTCGAGTTCCATCACGATCCCAGGGATGACAACATCGCTGCAGATGTCCTATCCAAAGTCAAATCCAAGCGAGCCATTGTACTAGCAGGCGTGTTCGTTCAAGCACTCAATAGTCCCACAGTCAAGATGGAGGAGGAACCCCCCACGAAGCCCGACTTGGTCACGGCCCTAGGGTAACAGATTCTGACTCTCGACACCAACTGGCGCTCCCCCATTATCGACTTCATCAAGAACAACAAAAGCTACCCAAAAGGAAAAGAGCACGAGAAGCTTGCACGCCAATCAAGCAACTACGTCATTATAGGATCCGAGTTGTTCAGGCACTCGGCATCCTCAGAAACCCTTTGCAAGTGCATTACACAGGATGAAGGAGTCCGGCTCCTTAGCGATATCCACTCGTGTATCTGCGGCAACCACGCATGCGCCTCTACCCTCGTGGGCAAAGCATTCCGATCAGGCTTCTACTGGCCCACGGCCCTGGCTAACGCTTGGAACATCGTCAGACGAAGTCCCGGGTGCCAGTTCTTCTCCAAGCAGCAGCACATCCCGGCTCAGGCCCTACGGACTATACCACCTTCTTGGCCATTTTCCTGTTGGGGACTCAACTCTGTGGGACCCCTCAAGACAACAGTTGCGGCTACAATAACATATTTGTAGCAATCGGCAAGTTCACGAAGTGGATTGAAGTCAAGCCCGTGACGGCCACCACAGCAGCCAAGGCAGCCGAGTTCATCGAGGAGATATCACATCGATTCGGAGTACCTAATCGGATCATTACCGACTTGGGTACCTCGTTCACGGGCTCCAAGTTCTGGGACTACAGCCAGGAGAGCTGCATTGATATCTACTATACCTCCGTGGTGCACCCCAAGTGCAATGGCCAAGTTGAAAGGGCCAATGGCTTGATCCTCCAGGGGCTCAAGGCCAGAATTTTTGATCTGATCGAAAAATACGGTGCAAAGTGGCTCCAAGAACTACCCAGAGTAGTCTGGGGACTCCGCACGCAGAAAAGCCGAGCTACTGGCTACTTGCCATTCTTCATAGTGTACGGTTCTGAAACAGTCCTGCCATCGGACATAGCTTTTGGTGCTCTGCGCATCCAGAACTATGACGAAAATGAAGCCGAG
This sequence comes from Panicum virgatum, assembly GCF_016808335.1. Taxonomy (NCBI): domain Eukaryota; kingdom Viridiplantae; phylum Streptophyta; class Magnoliopsida; order Poales; family Poaceae; genus Panicum; species Panicum virgatum. The sequence goes on along the minus strand of NC_053146.1, from coordinate 33,439,035 downwards.
TCGACCCGGCGCACCGACATCGACTCGGCAGAGGAACACTGCCTGACGGCCTCCATACAACATGCGAGATATGAACAGTAGCTCCGACACTACCATGATCGAAACGTCCATGGGCAAGACTTCATCATCGGTGACCTGGTTCTACGACGAATCCAGTCAACAACTGGCGCTCATAAGCTGTCTTCCCCATGGGAAGGACCCTTCATCGTCAGCCGAGTAGTGGTTCCAGGTACCTACTGCTTACAAAGGCAAGATGGCAGCGACGTGGGCTACCCATGGAATATCGAGCACCTGCGCCGCTTCTACCCGTAGAAGCATAGAAAATGCAAAGCTATGTACCTATCTACTCATTCAATAACGTTCGTTGCATATTATTCATCTTATTCCATCTTTGTTCATCACCGAGTCGTTTTCAACACGCTCGAGGGCTGTGTCTCAGCCACCCAGCCGGCCCCCACTCGGAGTCCGACCAGTCGGACAGGAACAACCCGCTCCGGTCTTGATGAACACAGCCGAGTATGACTTGGAATTTGTAACACCCGGTTTATAAAAGAACAAAAACCGAGAAATCATATACGTGCCAGGATCAAGTCACACGTATATACAACAAAATGAATAGTATATCACAGTACATATCACGTAAAAAGATATAATAAAGCGAGTACGAATGTTATTTATTACATTAATGACAAAATGTCTGATACAGAGTATGCGGAAGCATAAAACATAAACGAAGCCTCTCGGAAGCTGGGCACCACAGGGACGTCGACTGGGAGACGAATGCCTAGAAGTCCTCGTACTCCTGGTAGCTCCGGCTGAATTCCCTCGCATCGGCAGGAACTGAGCAGCAGTAGAGTGTCCCCAAAAAGGACAAGAGGAAAAATAGTAGAGAAGGCAAGTGTGAGTACACAACTTGTACTCAACAAGTATAACACAAACTATGAGGCTCTATGGTTGGCTGACTCAACTGCATTAGCTTTTAATCTTGGCAAAATTTTATTAAAGCTATTTACTACAAGTTGAGGAATTACCATAACCCAGTTACATAGTAATTAATCAGAATTAATTATGAACTATTGAGAACCAAACCAAACCAAACCACCCGGGGAAACCCTCCTAACCAAAGAAAGATAACCCCACTAATCAAAAGGAGGATCTGGGCCGCTCATGACCGTGAGCACGGCTAGTATACCAGTTTTACCCTCTGCAGAGGTTGCACATCTTTACCCACAAGTCGTGAGCTATGCTAGTTGTTCATCACACTTTCTTAGGTGAGATGACTAGCAAACTCACTACGAGACCGTTACAAAGGACCACGTTGGTAAGGTGTAACTGCTAAGGATTCAGGCAATGTATATCAACTGTAGGACGAAAGCCTAGATAGAACTGGTCGAGTTTTAAGTCTTCTTCTCTCTCAGCCTTGTCTGCTGAAACTATTTTGCTATTATATTCCTTGAATTCTAAGATTTTCACTCGTCTTGCCTTGATTATCTCTATAGAATAGTTTCCGTAGATTCTGCCATGAAGAAAGTTGACTGACCATCATAGGTGTAGTCTAAATGACCCCTTTATAACAGCACGATAGAACGTTCTGCGACGCGTTGTGTTCGTCGAGTTGTATGTTAAACTCGGCTAAAGTATAAATTTGTATGCTTGTGATTATGCAAATGTTTGATTTGGATTTTTGGTTGATTGCATAGTTTAGCTATTAAACTTGCTTAATTTAAATCAGACTTTAAGTTAAACTTGAATTAACTAATAATAAAATGAGTTAGATCGTTGGGGGTAAAACCATCCACTATATCCTCTCTATCTTATCATGCCTTGGGTTCTTCTGTCTTGCTTGTTGAGAAAAAGGATGAGTTAATTCCCTGAATGCCATTGAAATTTTCGCCAATCCCTTGAATGCCACAAAATGGCATTGAAGGGATTTTTTGTGTGCCTATGACATGTGGGGTCAATGGCAATCAAGGGATTGGCTAAAATTTTAATGGCATTGAGGGAATTGGCTAAAAAATGATAGTGCGAAGAAGATATGATATCCAGGGATTCACCGACGAGGACGTCGGTTTCTGTAAGGGGGTAGGGATGTCACACCCCGGCCTACATATAGTACTGGAGAATTTGAGGATCTCTCAGACGAGGCAGAAGAGTTATGCTATAGCTCTCTTTTTCGGATCTATGTAACACCTATCTGGAGTTAGCAGCAATGATGCATGGGCAGTGCTTGTCTAAATAAGATAGAACCTTACATAATGGGGTTTTTCTCTCTTCCTTGACCTTACCGATCTATGTTTCCTTTTACCCCAGCTCAGATGTCGGCAGAACAAAAAGACCTTGGAGACAGTGCAATAGGTGATGATGTTCATGTAACATTTTTCGTGGAGCAACCGATAACGGTACAAGATCAGTCTTCCCAAACAACATACTACCCGAAGAATGGTGAGAAAGCTTGCCCGTGCTGCCAATTCTATGGCGTTCCTTGTCGTCAAGTTCATGCGACTGAAGATGAGGCTACAACTAGGAGGAACCAGAGGTTGTTCTCCCGTACAAAGAGAAAGAGGTCTCGTCAAGAGCAGCTAGCAGATGATTCCCTTTTCCTTGACTCCCCATCGGTCGATGAGCTACAGACCATCCAGAAGAGAAAGGATCCTGAGTGCTCTAGAGATACACAGGTCAAGAACCAAGCACTCTATGATTATGTTGATGGGTTGACTATCACTATGAATGTGATTCAGCCACACGGTCGCAAGGAGTCCAAAAAGCAAGCAGCAAAAATAATGCAAGATGTGATGTTAAGTTCACAGGGAGGTCAACCAAGTAGCGCCATTCACCACCACCGCATGTGCTACAAATGCAGGCAAAAAGGTCATTATGCCAAAAGTTGTCCACAGAAGCGCCTTTCACCGGCTCCACGGCAGGCAGGACAGTAGGGGCGCCCAGCCCAACCCAGGGCACCACGACAGGGGAAGGTGAACCATGTGATGGCCGAGTCAGCGGCCGAGTCTCCGAACGTGGTTATTGGTACATTCATGGTCAACTCATATCCAGCTACGGTGCTTTTCGATACTGGTGCTACGCATTCCTTTATTACACAGTCTTTTGTCCAGCATCATGGTATTCGTACTAGCACATTAAAGAGGTGTATGTTAGTATCTTCACCTGGAGGACAATTGAGGTCTCATATCTTCTGCCCTAGAGTCAGTGTTTCCTTAGTGGGGGTAGAGTTCAGTGCAAATCTGATGGTGCTAGACACCAAGGGTATCGATGTGATTTTGGGTATGGAGACCCTTACCAGATGGGGAGTCCATATTGATTGTGCTCAGCGGCCAGTTCACTTGTCAGCATCTGATGGCCAAGAGGTGATAGTCAGTGCTACAAAGCCTTCTAGTTTTCTTCATCAGATGGAGGCTAGACCCACGGATGGTATTCGCGTGGTGTCTGAATTCCCGGATGTCTTTCCGGAAGACTTGCCAGAAGAAGGAAGAGGAGTTGATGAAGACATATCCTAATCCCTTTGCTAGCCAGCCCAGAATCTCGGGACGAGATTCCTGTAAGGGGTAGGATTTGTAACACCCTAATTTAAATTTCAGCATTTAATAATAAATTTAATTGGCTTTATTTAATTTTCTAAGGTTTTATATGCTTAGACTTGCATTTAAATTAATTTTCCCTCACAAGTAATTAAAATTTGTCTAAGTTTAAAATTCGTTGTTGCATTCATGCTGGTGCATTTATTTTTTGGTTGAGTGATAGGGTTTGAATTCAAGTTTTAAATTTGAATTCAAATAGAGTTGAGTGTTGTTTGAAAAAGAAAAGAGGAAGAAAAGGAGAAGAAGCAAACCAGCCCAGCAGCCCAAGCTCTGCCCAGCAAACTGCCCGAGGTCCAGCCCAGCCGGCCCTTCTCTCTTTTCCTTCTCTCACACTCGGCACGGCCCGGCAACCAACGCCCTCCGCTCGGCCCACTCTCTCCCGCACCGGCCCAAGCGCCTCGGCCCAACTTCCTCCCTTTTCCCCAGCGCGACCTTCTTTCCTGGGCCGCTCCTACACTGCGTCAGCTGAGCGCCCCTCCCCCTCTTGGCCCAGCTCGCCAGCCCCGCGTCCGCACGCGCCCGAGCCCAGCGCGCTCGCCTTCGCAGACGAACCGGGCCCGCCTGTCAGCTATGTCATCCCCGCCGATATCATCGCGCCGCGTCACCGCCGAGATCCCCGGCGAGCTTCCTTCTGGGGCACACACGCCCAGATCTCGGCCCCGCCCTTCTTAACCATAGCCGCACCTCTGGACTTCCGCATTCTCCACCCCGCACCCGCCTCCAACCCTAGCCGCCGCCTCCGCGCCGCTCTGCCTCGCCGCGCCTCTGCTCCACCGCAGACTGGCCACGCCACGGCCTCCCAGCCCCGGCCAACCCCCGCTGGAGCTCTGCCCCGTGCCCAAGACCCACCCTGAGCTCGCTTGCCCCGGTCCGAGCCACGCCTGCGCCAGATTTCAACCCGGGACCAGCTGCCGGTGAGTTACTCCGCCGTGGCGATTTCCACACCGTCGGAGCACCCCGGACCGCCCTGACCGCCGTGGCTCTCTCGCAGGCACTCCACGAGTCATTAATGTAATAAATAACATTTGTACTCGCTTTATTATATCTTTTACGTGATATGTGCTGTGATATATTGTTCATTCTGTTGTATAAACGTGTGACTTGATTCTGGCACGTATATGATTGCTCGGTTTATGTCCTTTTATAAACCGGGTGTTATAGAATTACTCTGTGTCACCCTAATTCACCGCGCACATTGATGATCAGCTCTCAAGCGCCAACTGAAAGGGCTCTAAGTCGATTTTCCACCTACTCAGCAAATTCAGAAAGAACCCGGAACATGTGCTTAACTTAAAAACAATTAAAAATAAAAGCATTATTTACATAACCATTGTCTCAAATCGGTCCATCCTGACCAACTCTTTTCGCAGCAAAATAAACAAAAGAAATTCCTGGTAGCCGGTGGCCTACAAGTCGGCCACGATGCGCTTGGCGATCTCCAGGACACTGGAGTGGTTGGCCTCCCAATCCGCCTCGAAACAGTCAGTAGGAAGGCCATCCCCCACCGGATCCAGGTCCGCCTCCGGGAGATGGGACTTCACTAGTCCTAGTGTGTGCTGCACGGCATCCCTGGCCGCTCCCTTGACGACGGCCTCCAGTCAGCCACGGGACACCTCCAGCCTCTCCGACAGGCTCTCGGCCGCGGTGATGCCCTCGGGCTCGAATGCCCTGAGCAGAGCCTCCAGCGCCCCGCTCAGGCGATCCAGCATCGCCCGGGTCTCGGACACCTGGTCCTCCGCTTCTACAGAAAATCACTCGGCTACATCAACCAAAGTGACAAAAATTATACACACCCAATGGTTGTATGATTTCCGAATCATACCTCATCAAGCCTGTCGCTCCAGGTGAAGCTTCCCCTCGGTGGAGGCTTCCCGAGCCTCAGCCGCCTCTTGGAGCTTCTGTAGCTCCTCATTGGCCTTGGTGCAGGCTTCCAGCTCTGAACAACATGCAAGTCAGAGACAAACAGTGCAAAAAAGGACTCGATAGACATTAGCCTGACTCCTTACCGCGCTTCTCCTTGCGCAGAGCCTTCTCGACTTCCACTTTCTCGGCCTCTAGCCGGCAGCCTCACGCATCTAGCTCGGCCACCCTAGCAATGGTGTTGGATTCTTTGGCCTCCTCTAGCACCCTGTCTTCAGCATCATTATTTTTGGTGGTTATGGTCTTCCACCATGTACCTGCTTCCTGTGGAAGAGGTGGTTTCTGTGCGGATTGTCTTGCCCGCACAGCTACCGCATTCACACTTTCTTTCGGGGTCACTTCCGATTGCCAAGATAGCTTTCCCGTGTCATAGTTAAGGCAGGATGGTGTACCTGCATCCTGTGGAAGATGTGGTTTCTGTGTGGATAGTCTTACCCGCTTGTTAGCGTTCCTTATGCCCGATTCGAATAGATAATCTGCAAGCGCACAGAATTGATGCTGTAGCACTTCACCTTGGAGTATTCCAGGGTATCATATTTTCCCTCAGGGAAGCACTATTGTAAAGAGTATCGTAAATCGATTGATAACCGTACTAGCTTAATTGACCGACTAACTAGATGGGGGTAAGCCAGATAGGTAGGTAGGATAAGTGGCCAGGCAATGACCGAGTGACACGTGGAGCCTCTAAACCTTAGAGAGGTAGCAGCTGGGAGGACAACGAGCGATATAAGACACCTCACTTCTGAACTATCGAGCTAGCCTCTCTAGGTCAGACTAAACACCTAACTAGTTCTCGGGAAAGCAGAGCTTACTTCGGCGGCTGGAAGAGGAAGGACTTCAGAAAGGGATGAGAGAGGAGTCCAACGGTAACCTGCACTACTGCTATGAAAACACCCGAACGTGGTGGACTACAAAGGACAGATAGGGCTGTCACCACCTACCGACTACCACAACGGTTCCGTGGGGTGGAACACACTTTCTAGCTAACACTAAAGTCATACACCACGTCTGCACTCGGTGTTAGGATTTCTCTCGAGGCCTTCGAGAGAAATCCCCCTCAACCTAGAGCGCTAACTTGAGATACTCTAGTCCGGGCGAGAACTAGATAACTTAGCCTAAGCTAAAGGAAAACTTTCGTGCTCAAGCTGAACCTCAGACTTTAGTAAATAAAAGACTACGGAAAGTAAAGCTGACTCAGAAAATAAAGAAGATAACTTATATTAATAAAGTCAAAAAAAGATACAAGAACTATACCAGACTTCCAACGACTCCGGAATCCCGAGCAAGCTCGACTCGACTCTAACTCCCAAGCTACTAACCTACTCTAGAAAGTAAAAGTGGAAGAGAAGAGCTCCAATGGTGTGTGTGTTGAGTGAGGGATGGTGCCTCCTTTTATAGCCTCCCAAGGTCTGTAACTGGCCGGTATTGTAGGTAGCGTCGGTTGAAAGTAGGTATGACAGTTGTGCTTAGCTTCCACGCCCAGTCCCAGCCTGAGAGGCTTCCAAGTGGGGCCGGCCGCCCTCCCCTAGGCCGGCCGTCCTGGGGATCCTGCCACGTGGCCACCGACCTTTAGACAGTGGCTCTGATCACTTCCTGGAGGCGGTTGGCAGGTGGTCTCGAGTCAGTTTTGCAGTTGCTAGGCCGGCAGGCCTGGGGGAGGCCGGCCGGCCTCCCTCTGGCCCATCTCGGCCTCTAACTTGGCCGAGGCCTTACTCTGCTCTTGAACTTTCTCCAGGGAAGTGGGGTCCTGCAATCTTTGTGATCTTTGGCTGCCTTATGAACTTTTGGATGGATGTTGAGGCCTTTCGGTGTTTCCAATGGAACCAAGGCCTAACCCTCGACTTAGAGCCTCTTGATTGTGTAATATTGTCACTGGTTTTGTAACACCCGGTTTATAAAAGAACATAAACCGAGCAGTCATATACATGCCAGGATCAAGTCACACGTATATACAACAGAATGAATAGTATATCATAGCACATATCACGTAAAAAGATATAATAAAGCAAATACGAATGTTATTTATTACATTAAAGACAAAAATGTCTGATACAGCGGAAGCGAAGTACAAATACGATAAAACTCTCCGAAGCTGAGCAGGGCGCCACAGGGACGAGTTTAAAGGGAGGAGCCGGGGATCGCGGGCGCGGTTGGGGAAGGGAATCCCCGGTGGTTTTGCCGGAGATCTCGGGCGGATGCCACGGCCGTTGCACGGGCGCGAGGGGAGAGGAGGAAGGGGACACGCGCTGACCGGTGGGCCAAGCTGGTCAGCGGTACGGGGAAGGGCGACGCGCGCTGCGGAGCGGGGCGAGCGGGCTGAGCGGCGACGCGAGGCAGGCCGGGCTGCGGGGCGTGCGGAGTTGGGCCGCGCTGGCGCGAGCGCGCGCGCTGGGCCGAGGTGAGGGCCGGGGTCGCTGGGCCCGCGCAGAAGAGCTGGGTCGGCGTGGGGTTGCTAGGCCGCTGGAAAGGGTGCTGGGCTGGGCTGGTGTGGGTTTTGGGTTGCTATGGGTTTGGGTTTGAGTTTTGTTTTGGGTTTTCCTTTTCTATTTCTAATCCAAACTATCACACAACTAGGTGAATTCAAATTCAAATTTAAATTCACAACTAGCACTCAAACAAATAAATTAATGCACCAGCATGAATGCAACAACACAATTAAACCTAAGGAAAATTTTTACTTGAGGAACAAAAATTGGATTAAATGCAAGACTAGCACAAAAATCCTTAGAAATTTGAATAAAGCCAATTAAATTTATTATTAAATACTGAAATTTGAATTAGGGTGTTACAAATCCTACCCCTTACAGGAATCTCGTCCCGAGATTCTAGGCTAGCTAGCAAAGAGACTAGGATATGTCTTCATCAACTCCTCTTCCTTCTTCTGGCAAGTCTTCCGGAAAGACGTCCGGAAATTCAGACACCACACGAATACCATCTGTGGTTCTAGCCTCCATCTGATGAAGAAAACCAGAAGGCTCTGTAGCACTGACTGTCACTTCTTGGCCATTAGATGCTAACAAGTGAACTGACCGCTGAGCACAATCAACTCTGACTCCCCACTTGGCAAGAGTATCCATTCCCAGAATCACATCGATACCCTTGGTGTCTAGCACCCTCAGAGCAGTACTGAACGTTGCCCCCCTTATGGCTATACTGACTCGAGGGCTAACAATATGGGATCTCAACTCCCCTCCCGGTGGAGAGACTAGCAGATACTTCTTTAATGGGGTGGTAAAGAAACTATGCTGCTCAACATATGACTTGGTGATGAATGAATGAGTAGCACCAGTATCGAAAAGCACTATAGCTGGATGGGAGTTGACCATGAACGTACCAATAACCACGTTAGGAGTCCTTGGCCGCTGACTCGGCCGTCACGTGGTTCACTCTGCCCTGTGCTGGCGTCCTGGGCTGAGCTGGGCGCCCCTGCTGTCCCGCCTGCAGTGGAGCTGGTGAAAGGCGCTTCTGTGGACAACCTTTGGCATAGTGACCTTTTTGTCCGCACTTGTAGCACTTGCGGTGGTGGTGAATGGTGCTACTTGGTTGACTTCCCTATGAACTTAACATCGCATCTTGCATTATTTCTGCTACCTGCTCTTTGGACTCCTTGTGACTGCGTGGCTGAATCACCTTCATAGTGATAGTCAACCCATCAACATAATCATGGAGAGCTTGATTCTCGACCTGTGCATCTCTAGAGCACTTAGGATCCTTTCTCTTCTGGATGGTCTGTAGCTCTTCGACCGATGGACTGTCAAGGAAAAGGGAATCCTCTGCTAGCTGCTCTTGATGAGACATCTTTCTCTTTGTACCGGAGAACAACCTCTGGTTCCTCCTAGCTGTGGCTTCATCTTTAGTTGCACGAACTTGACGACAAGGGACGCCGTAGAATTGGCAACACGGCCAAGCTTCCTCACCATTCTTCGGGTGGTGTGTTGTTTGCGAAGACTGATCTTGTATCATCGTCGGCTGCTTCACGGAAACTGTTGCATGAACACCATCACCCATTGCACGGTCTCCAAGGTCTTTTTGTTCTGCCGACATCTGAGCTGGGGCAAAGGGGAAACACAGATTGGTAAGGTCAAGGAAGAGAGAAAAAACTCCATTATTTAAGGTTCTATCCTATTTAGACAACACTGCACAGGCATTACTGCTAATAACTCCAGATAAATGTCACATAAATCCGGGAAAAAGGAACTAGAGCATAATTCTTCTGTTTCATCGGAGAGATTCTCAACTTCTCTTGTACTATTTGTAGGACGGGGTGTCACATCCCTACCCCCTTACAGAAACCGACGTCCTCGTCGGTGAATCTCTGGATATCACCTTCTCTTCGCGCTATCCTTGTTCTCAACAAGACATAAACCCAGGGCATGATAAGGTAGAGAGGATAGAGTGGATGGTTTTACCCCCAACGATCTAACTCATTTTATTATTTAATTAACTTTAACTTAAGACTGATTTTCTTTTGAACAAGTTCAACGGCTAAACTATGCAATCAACCAAAGATCCAAATCAAACATTTGCATAATAACAAGCAGACAATTTTCACAACTTAGCCGAGTTTAACATACGACTCGACTAACACAACACGTCGCAGAATGTGCTCTGTAACACCCGGTTTATAAAAGAACATAAACCGAGCAGTCATATACGTGCCAGGATCAAGTCACACGTATATACAACAGAATGAACAGTATATCATAGCACATATCACGTAAAAAGATATAATAAAGCGAATACGAATGTTATTTATTACATTAAAGACAAAAATGTCTGATACAGAGGAAGCGAAGTACAAATACGATAAAACTCTCCGAAGCTGAGCAGGGCGCCACAGGGACGAGTTTAAAGGGAGGAGCTGGGGATCGCGGGTGCGGTTGGGGAAGGGAATCCCTGGTGGTTTTGCCGGAGATCTCGGGCGGACGCCGCGGCCGTTGCACGGGCGCGAGGGGAGAGGAGGAAGGGGAGACGCGCTGACCGGTGGGCCAGGCTGGTCAGCGGTACGGGGAAGGGCGACGCGCGCTGCGGAGCGGGGCGAGCGGGCTGAGCGGCGACGCGAGGCAGGCCGGGCTGCGGGGCGTGCGGAGTTGGGCCGCGCTGGCACGCTGGGCCGAGGTGAGGGCCGGGGTCGCTGGGCCCGCGCAGAAGAGCTGGGTCGGCGTGGGGTTGCTGGGCCGCTGGAAAGGGTGTTGGGCTGGGCTGGTGTGGGTTTTGGGTTGCTATGGGTTTGGGTTTGAGTTTTGTTTTGGGTTTTCCTTTTCTATTTCTAATCCAAACTATCACACAACTAGGTGAATTCAAATTCAAATTTAAATTCACAACTAGCACTCAAACAAATAAATTAATGCACCAGCATGAATGCAACAACACAATTAAACCTAAGGAAAATTTTAATTACTTGAGGAACAAAAATTGGATTAAATGCAAGACTAGCACAAAAATCCTTAGAAATTTGAATAAAGCCAATTAAATTTATTATTAAATACTGAAATTTGAATTAGGGTGTTACAGGTTTGAAGCCGGAGCCTTGCCTATGGAGGTGCCAGGCCGGCCAGCATAGGAGAGACCGGTCGGCCTAGGATTTTGCCCAATTCTGCTCAATTTTGGTGTACCTGTTCCTAGAATAAAAAATCATCCAAACTCGTGGAACTCGTTAGAAATAAACTAAATATAAATGGAATATAGTGTAAAGCTCGTATTAATTCCAAGAAGTTGATGGCTTAGAATGTGGAATTATGGCCGTCAACACCCCTGCAAGCTTAAACTTTTGCTCGTCCTCGAGCAAAGCTTAAACTGAGGCTCGGTGGATCAGGAGTTGCATCAATGTTTACCCCCATGCAGGTACCTTGTGCACAGCATATTACTCTTCTCGTATGTACTTAAGAAAAGTTGGAACATACCTAAGGTTTTGGAGGATGGGGCGTATTTGTTTTTCATCCCTCGGTCTTGAGTGGTTGTTAGACTGAACAACCTTCACCGGAATGTTCCCTGCTCCCTATTCAGGTTCCCAACTCGGATTTTTGCAAGAATTTTTCAAAAGGGGTTCAGGTTTCCCAATGGTACTCTCGAGTCTCTCAAAGTGTATGATCCTCACATATGGTTGAGAAATATGACCATCTTCTTCGTATCTCTAAGGCTGATATGTGGAGTCTATAGGAAGATGTATGCATACCTTGGTTACCTGTATTGCTTAGCCGAAGGGTGATCCAAGTCGGGGTCGGTACTTAGCCAAATCCAGGTCTCATGGAACATGGGGTTTTTGGAGGGTATGGAGTGGATGAAATGGATGGCCTCCCATTTGGATTTATTTGAACTCCATAATTTGCAACTTGAAATGGAGAGTGGACCTCTCTTTCTCTCTCTCTCTTTTTTAAAGAAGATACTCCACTCTCCTTTGCCGAAATATCTTGAATTTCTTTGGAGTTTGAATGGGAGGCTTTTGTGGAATGAACTGTGGTTTTTTTTTGAGATGGTAATTGTGGGGGAGACATAGCTGGCAAGAGTGGATGTCAATACCCAGAGTGGGTGACTGATAGGCCAGCTATGTTTGGGCTAGCAAATGGTGGATTTTGTGGGATAAAGACCTGTAGAAGGCAAGTACCATTCCCGAAGTGGATGCACCATTCGACAAAGCTCAAAGTAACTTCAGATAGCTCAAAATGGTTTATGCAATATAAGGCTCTGGATGGGTCATTTTAACTATGGGAAACCTTCACCAAAATTTTAGTTTAAAAGAATTCCGAGGGGTTCCCTACTAGAGCAAGTAGTTTAAATTCCGGTTTGGGCTATCTCGAATCCCGCAACAACTTAGACTTTAGAAATTAAACTCATGCCTCCACACAACCAAATGTTCAGTGGGACTACTATGTACCAACTAGTTCAGGTACTAGGAGAGTAAAAAGCTATAAACGAGGCACATACAGAGTTTAAACAGTGCAACTTTTCATTATTTCCAAAGTGAGAGCTCACACGGATTTCCACTCATATATTTTATTCAAAGCATGGAAATATTTTTGGGGTTTTTGTTAAGAGATTATTTATTACTACTATTTTTTTTGGCATGGCTACTGAATGGAAAGAACAAGTGCGATGACTTACCTGGTAGTGTGACTCCCCCTCAAGCTTCGATGAAGCTCAGTCCTCCTCATCGGAGTCCTGCTCTCCCTCGTCGGGGTCCTCATCATCATCGTTGTTGTTGTTCTCCTCGTCGTCATTGTTCTCCTGCTGGTATGGCTGGTGCTGCTAGTGCTGGTACGGCTGGGACTGCTGATAGTCCATCCCAAGGTGGATGAAGAAGTTTGAGATGTCGTATTACAAGGCAAAGGTCAACCCCCAGCTCTCCTGGGTGAGCTGGGTGTTGTGTGTCATCGTGTCCTGCATCCCAAGTGTGCTGATGCGGTTTGAAAGGTCCACGATGCTCCGAAGAATCGGATCCTCATAGTTGAAGCGTGCCGATGATGAGGGACCCATCTATGGACCATAAGATGAATGCATACCTGCGGGGTAGTACGGTCCTTGTCCACCAGCGAATCCGCTGCTGCCGGCCTGGTACGGGTCATAGTTTTAATGACCGTACGCCTCCTCGAAGCTCATGTTCTCCGTGGATGGCCCCGGCTGTGCCGAGGCGTGTCGTGAAGGTCCTGCTTTGGCTTGTCCGCACTGTGTCCTGCTCCTCGTCTGTGGACCTACAACACTCCGTCGTGCGGGTTCTCTTTTCTCCATCTGCAATGTTAGACTTTTCACCGAGTAGAAAGAGAGTCTCGGGCATGGAAGCTTGATCTCCCTATCATACCCGGGATAGCACATAAAGATAGAATTTTCTGGCCCTTCCCCCATCATGTGCCCTTGCACAAAATGCTCAAGACCGACCTCATATCTGTACGCCTCCGTCTCGGGCAAGAAGGTGACTTCAGCGCCCTCCATCGCTTTGACATACCTCGCCACACGGGTGTCCAGTGGGGTTATGTCGATGGGGCCTTTAGCCGTAATCATCTTCTGCCAATGAGCAAGCATGCTCCGGACAGGCGAGAAGAGAATCTTGTTCGCCATAGCGTACAGACACTGCAGCTCAGGCGAGCTGCAGAGGCGAAGGTCTGTGCGGGAATGCACAACCATGGAGAGCCACTTGGCGAGAAACCTCAGAGTAGGATTATGAATTGAAACTATGCTATTCTTACTACTCACGGGTTCATTAGAAATTTCACTCCACCAAGAGCTACGATCATACTGATAGCGCTCAACAAGTGTGTTGGGGTTTAGGATGCATCTTTTATTAAAACCCAAAGCAACACTAAAATATTGTAGAGTCATTTCAAATTGCTCGTTAAAGAACCGAAAGTAAACTTTAGTTTCAGTGCTGGTTTCTTCAACGGTAAGAGACATAAGAAACTCCATGGTCAAGAGATGCAAACCTGGCTCGACGATGTCGGCGAAGTTCTCCCATCTGACGACAGTGAAAGCTTGGTTCATGTCTTGCAAGAGTCTCGTCATGATGAGCAAACGAGTTTCAAACCTCTTGTCATGGGCATAAGTTTGCCTCTTCAGCAACTCGAGTGCTTGCCGCTCGTAGTCGTTCTTGTAGATGATCTGCTCGACCATCGTCTAGATCCTGATGCAGAAGCAACTTCTTGGGACTGCGGGAATTTCTTCTTCTTCCCGGGATGCATGCGAGCGGTGACCGGAGTCGACCGACATGTTATCCCGAGAAGAAGAGGAACTCCGCGAGCTTCTCAACCTTCTCGAGAACGCCTTCTTGACCTTCTCTTTTGCTTGGGTTATCAAGATGCCTGCAAAAGGTTAGCACGAGCAACACCCGAAGGAAACAGGAAGTTAAGAGGAGGGTTAGCGTTAGTCGTTAGTTGTTCTTGCGGGGCGTTAAACCACCACAAATGTTCAACATTCAGCGTGCCATTTATTTAGAAGGGAAATATTTTTGTGTTTTCTGGTTTATGAACTTCACTAATTACAACTCAAATTTTGTTTTTAGGCGAGCTAGCACTTGAGTTCTTCTCCTAATCAACTCAAAAGAGCTCTATCAGGGAAGAAACTCAAGGAAGATAGAAGGGATTCAAGAGCTCAGGCTATGATCACGAGTACCTGAGCTTCTGGTGCACCGAAGATTGTCGCCCTGGCTGGCTTTTATAGCCGCGCGTAGAGGCTAGGCCGGCCGGCCTGGGGCAGGTCGGTCAGCCCCCTGAGCGGCGTCCGTTGCTCCACGTCGAAGCTCTAGTGATTAGGCATGTAGGTATGGTGCTCCCCGTCGGTGGTGATGGGACATGGGTGGATGGTAGAGGCCGGCCGGCCCTGTTGAGGCCACTCGGCATGCCTCTACACGTTCCCATGCTCTCCCCCTTTTGCCTTTGCTTCGCTCTTAATCAAAGTCTCCACCCCCTGCTGGTTCCAGACAAACACAAAAGAGGTGGGGCCGGCCGGCCTAGGTGGGGCCGGCCGGCCTAGAGCTCGGCCAAGAATTTTCGAATTTTTTTGTGAAGTTCTCTGATGCAAAACTTTCAAATTTTAAACATGGGTTGTTCGAAATTCAAAACATGAATATGCAAGATTGAAAGAAAATTATGCATGGAAAAATTTAAACTATCCTATATGCAATGCAAGTGATGGATATGTGCCACGTACCTCATGGCGAGGGCTCTGGTTTTGAGTCCGGAGCCGGACTCTCCATTCCTTCAGTTCGATTGTTGTCGCTGGATGGAGTCTTGGGCGATGACACTTTCTTCCGCCACACTTTCTTGGGTGTGGGTTGCGCTTCGACCTTTACTTCCTGGGATTCCAAAAATTTGTTACGCTGGATTCGATGTTTGGCATTCTTCTGATTGTGAAGCTTGATTTGCTTCGCTTCCTCCTGAAGTCGTAGCTCCTCCTGAATCCGCAGATTCTCCACGAATGCGATGAGGGCTTTGATGTTTAGAAGCGATGGTTTTTTTGTCTCTTTCTCGGGTTTCTTCTTCCTTCGGACCTCTTTGACTTGGTTGCATTGTTCGACCTTTGGTTTGAAGGAGAACTTCTCCTGCTGGCCATTGATGTTGAGCTGGATTTCTCCGGCCCCGACATCAATGTGGGCGTTTGCTGTACTCAAGAATGGCCTGCCCAGGATGAGCGGCGTCATGGCGTCGACTTCCATATCGAGCACGATGAAGTCGACGGGAATAAAGAAATTCCGGATTTTCACCGGGATATTCTCTGCTATTACCCCGGGACAGAGTGTAACACCCTAATTTAAATTCCAGCATTTAATAATAAATTTAATTGGTTTTATTTAGTTTTCTAAGGTTTATTTTGTTTAGCCTGCATTTAATCTAATTTTGTTTCACAAGGAATTAAAATTTTTCTAGGATAAAAATGTTTGTTGCATTCATGCTGGTGCATTGTTCTTTTTGTTTGAGTGCTAGAGCTGAATTCAAATTTGAATTTGAATTCAAATGGCTTTAGTTTGAGTAGTGTTTGAAATAGGAAAATAGAATTAGAAAGGAGAAAGAAATAGAAAAGAACCCAAACCCAAACCCAGATGGCAGCCCAACCCGGCGGCCCACTCTCTTTCTCCCTCGCAGACGGCCCAAACCAGCCGGCAGCCCGACCCAGCAACCCTTGCCGCGGCCTCTTTTCCCTGGGCCCGCTCTCCCGCGCGCGGCCCAGCACGCGCCCCCGCTCTCCACGCGCAGCCCAGCCAGCGCCGCACGCCCGTCTCGCTGACCAGCCGGGCCCGCCTGGCAGGGTCGTCTTCCTCGCGGAACGGCCCGCCGAGATCTCCGGCCGAAACCACCGTGGCTTTCCTTCCCTGCTCCCATGCCGAGATCCCCGGCGTCCTCCTTTAAACCACCGCAAGAGCCCCCCCTCTGACCCTCATCCATCACTCAGCGCTGCGTAACCCTAGCCGCCGCCTCCCCATCATTCCGCCGGCGCAAAAGCTCTGCTCAAACCCGGCCACGCCACACCGCCGCGCCCCTACGCCTGCAAACCACCGCAACAGCTCCGCCGCACACCCAGGATCCTCGCCAGTCCTTTCTTCCCCGACCTCCGCCTGTGCAGCGCCGGAATTGCCCCGGCGTACCGCCGCAGGTGAGCTCTGGCCTCGCCGCATTTCCTCGCCGCCGGCCCATCTCCGGTCCTCTTGACCCCGTAGCACCCCCGCAAGATCATCCCGCATCGATCCGCGCCGCCCAGACTCCCGGAGGCCCCCTGCTTCGACCCGTCTCCGACCCCGTCCGAGCGCCGCCGCCCGGACCTCGTCGCCGGCCCCCCTCTACGCCGCATCTCCGCCCGTTTCCAAGCTCGATGAGCACCCCTAGTCCCCGCTGTGCTTTCATGCTGGTTGTTTTAGCCGTAGCGCACTCCAGCAGCCCGCTTGCGCGCACGCCGGCGAACCCTGTCGCGCAGGGCCACCACCGCCGACGAAACCGCCGCTCCAGACCTCCCCAAGCTTCGCTAGTGCCACCTGTAGATCACGCGTGCCGTGTAGGTGCTTCCAGACCTCAGCCCCGCTCGAATCCACCCCAGGAAGGCCGAGTTCGGCTTTCTCCGGCGCAGCGCCACCGTGGGAGCACGTCTCCGGCGAGCTCCGCCGCCGCCCCGCACGCCCTTTGGCCCTGAGCCATCCGATCAGAGATAGACACCCAAGATTAGAACGGCGACCGGATCAATCTGGACCGCGCGATCACGATCCAACGGCCTAAATCCAAAGATACCGTTTCGCTGTGGTACTTTTGTTAAAGAGTCCCTGGACTCTTTGCTAATCAACCCGCAGTCCACCTCTATTCAAAAGAAATTGCAGTTTAGCCCAGAAATTAGCGCCCAGCCCCCTGAACTCTTTAGAATTTGAACCCGCCGTCCTTGGCTGCTGTTTTTGCAAGTTAAACCCAGAGTTGTTGTTTAATTACGTTTAGACCCTCGGTTTTTGCGGAAAAGCCCCAGAAACTTAGTTTTTCTCGCAGATAAGCCCCTAGAACTTGTTTTTGGCCTAGTTTTCACGTTCTAGCTCCGTTTTAGGCGTTCTTTATGTCCACGCGATCGTGGTAACGCGTAGAATAGTTTTAGCTTAGTTTTGTTTGCTATTTTCATGTATTGATGTACTGTTTCTTAGTTTTTGCTATTGTTTGCATGTATGTTTATGTTGTGTATTGTTTTTGGCCATGTGTTCGTGAGTAGACGTTCATCCATCTAAGGAGCCCTAGTACCAGTACTAGGAGCCATCTTCTGAGAAGTTCGAGCAGCAGGAACAGTTTGAGGAAGGCAAGTATAACATGAACAACACCTATCACTTTAAATACATTTTCATACTGCATTTTAATATTGTATGCCTATAAGGACTTTCCTAGCCACTTTATATCATCTATATATATCCTTTGGGTTGCATTTTGGTTAGTTGTGCTAGGTGCCGCGCTATAACACACTTGGTCATTTTGGTTAGCTCACGTCTCGTTATAAAATGGTTTTGTTAGAAACAGGGTTTAGGGGGCCAGCACGGTGCTTACTGCCGGGTTGGCCACTCTCCATAAGGACCGGTTCATAGAGCGACAACCTGGGACAACAGCGCTACCACAAGACTGGAATGGGACGGTCTTGGCTTAGTAATTAGGTCATTTTGGTTCGGGAGTAACTTACCGACGGGGCACGAGGGGGGTCGAGCTTCAATGGTTCCCAGGCTACGAGGCTTGGTCTGTGTACCCCTCGAGGTGGGTACCATCGTTGGATTGCCAGAATCCTTAGCGGTTACACCTTACCAACGTGATCCTTTGTAACGGCCTCGTAGTGAGTTTGCTAGTCATCTCACCTAAGGAAGTGTGATGAACAACTAGCGTAGGTCACGACTTGTGGGTAAAGATGTGCAACCTCTGCAGAGTGTAAAACTGGTATACTAGCCGTGCTCACGATCATGAGCGGCCCAGATCCTCCTTTTGATTAGTGGGGTTATCTCCTTCCGACGAGGGGGGTGCCTCTCGGGGTTTTGGTATGGTTGTGGTTTGGTTTTCAATAGTTCATGATTAATTTTGATTAATTACTATGTAACTGGGTTTATGGTAATTCATCAACTTGTAGTAAATAGCTTTAATAAAATTTTCCAAGATTAAAAGCTAATGCAGTTGAGTCAGCCAACCTTAGAGCCTCATAGTTTGTGTTATACTTGTTGAGTACAAGTTGTGTACTCACTCTTGCCTACTCTACTCTTTTTCCTCTTGGGGATACTCTACTGCTACTCAGTTCCTGCCGACGCGAGGGAGTTCGCTCAGCGCTACCAGGACTACGAGGACTTCTAGGCGTTCGTCTCCCAGTCGACGTCCCTGTGGTGCCCTACTTCCGAGAGTTTCTTCGTATATGTATTCTACGCTTCCGCATACTCTGTATCAGACATTTTGTCATTAATATAGTAAATAACTTTTGTACTCGCTTTATTATGTCTTCTTATGTGATATGTGCTGTGATATACTATTCATTCTATTGTATATACGTGTGACTTGATCCTGGCACATATATGATTGCTCGGTTTATGTCCTTTTATAAACCGGGTGTTACACAGAGGACCGTTTGATCCGCTAGCTTCAAACACATGGCAGTAGGGGCAAGTGCATGATGGTTAAGTTTATCATAAACTACCTTTGGCATGACACTGACGCTTGCTCCCAAGTCACAAAGTGCACTGGAGAAATGTTGAGCCCCGATCGAGCAAGTGATGGTGGGGCAGCCTGGGTCTTTCTTCTTCACCAGGAGAGGATCGAGTATAGCAGCGCTACACTCTTCCGTTAACTGCACTGTGACACCCCGGCCTACAGATAGTACAAAAGAATTTGAGAATCTCTCAGATGAGGCAGAAGAGTTATGCTATAGTTTCCTTTTTCGAATTTATGTAACACCTATCTGGAGTTAGCAACAGTGATGCATGGGCAGTGTTGTCTAAATAAGATAGAACCTTACATAGTGGGGTTTTCTCTCTTCTTTGACCTTACCAATCTATGCTTCCTTTTATCCCAGCTCAGATGTCGGCAGAACAAAAAGACCTTGGAGACAGTGCAATGGGTGATGGTATTCATGCAACAGTTTCCGTGGAGCAACCGATAACGGTACAAGATCAGTCTTCGCAAACAACATACCACCCGAAGAATGGTGAGAAAAGTTGCCCGTGTTGCTAATTCTATGGCGTTCCTTGTCGTCAAGTTCGTGCGACTGAAGATGAAGAAACAACTAGGAGGAACCATAGGTTGTTCTACAGTACAAAGAGAAATATGTCTCATCAAGAGCAGCTAGCAGAGGATTCCCTTTTCCTTGACTTTCCATCGGTCGATGAGCTACATACCATCCAGAAGAGAAAGGATCCTGAGTGCTCTAGAGATACACAGGTCAAGAACCAAGCCCTCTATGTTTATGTTGATGGGTTGACTATCACTATGAAGGTGATTCAGCCACGCGGTCGCAAGGAGTCCAAAAAGCAAGCAGCAGAAATAATGCAAGATGGGATGTTAAATTCACTGGGAGGTCAACCAAGTAGCGCCATTCACCGCCGCCGCATGTGCTACCAATGCGGGCAAAAAGGTCATTATGCCAAAAGTTGTCCACTGAAGCGCCTGTCACCGGTAGCACCAGTGCCTCGCTCAGTCCCATCCAAAGTGGAAGGGTGTAACCAGGTTCAACAATGCCAAAGGGTGTGCACTAGACAAACCATGAAGGCTCAGGATCCAGGATCTCCCACTAGTCCCGCACATACCAGTGGTGACGAGACCCACCTTATTTCCGGGAACTGCTCCAAGTAGGGTGCCCAGAATGATCAGGATCAGCAGCAGGTGATACCAGGTGTGCATAGAGCTTAATCCCATCCTTGTTTCTCTTTGCTAGCCAGCCCATCAGAATCTCGGGACGAGATTCCTGTAAGGGGGTAGGGTTTGTAACACTCTAATTTAAATTTCAGCTGTAATAATAAATTTAATTGGCTTTATTTAATTTTCTAAGGTTTATTATGATTAGTATTGCATTTAATCTAATTTTGTTTCACAAGTAAATAAAATTTTTCTAGGTTAAACTTGTTTGTGCATTCATGCTGGTGCATAAATTTATTGGTTGAGTGGATAGGGTTTGAATTCAAAATTTAGATTGAATTCAAATAGATTTGGGTGTAGTTTGGAAAAGAAAAAGAGAAAAGAAATAGAAAAGGGAGAAGGGAACCCTACCCAAAACCCCAGCCCAGTTCCCCCTCTTCCCTTCCCATGGCCCAGTCCGACCTCCCCTCCTTTCGCTTCGGCACAGCTCGCGCGCAGCCCGCTCCCGTTCTACCCGCACGGCGCGCCAGCCCAGCGGCCCAGCCGCGTCACCCTCTCTCCCTAACCCCGCACGCGGCCCACACCACGGTCCAGCAGCTCCATTCCTT
The DNA here is from genome assembly GCF_016808335.1 of Panicum virgatum. NCBI lineage: Eukaryota > Viridiplantae > Streptophyta > Magnoliopsida > Poales > Poaceae > Panicum > Panicum virgatum. Next base: position 33,418,152 of record NC_053146.1, on the reverse strand, counting down.
CGGCCTGCCCCACACCACGCATCCGGCCCGCCTCCCGCTCCCCACCTCGGCGCAGCTAACACCTGCTCGCCTCACGCCCAGCCGGCCCGCTCTACGCTCCCGAAGCCCAGCGCCCCGCTCCCCGCACTCGTGCCGTTCACCGCTCGCTACAATCCGGTCCCACCTGTCACCCCTTTCTTCTCCGTCGTCCCCGCGCGCAACAATGCCTCCCGCAAATCTCACGGTGATTCCGCGGTGTCCCGCACGCCGGGGTCAATCTGCGCCTTTTTAAAGCGCCGCCGCACTTCCGTGAACCTTATCCCCACTCCAATTCCCCGCAAACCCTAGCCCAACATCGCCCTCGCCGTGGATCGCTGCCTGAGAATGGTGAGCTCACTAAACCCCGCGCCATCGGCGCGCCTCCCCTCTTTGACCCGTGCTCTCGCTTCGTAGAGCAACCACACATCGAGCAACGCCAGATCCAAGTGCCAGGGGGGTACTGCACGGTCGTTCCCCGCGCGTCGCCGTCGTGACCGAGCTCGGGACTCGCCGCTCCGCCACGAACCACTGCTCCGCCACCTCTCTCCTACACCTGCATGCTCCCTGGTCTACACACCGTAGTATGGAACGCTTCCACGCCCTTTCCCCTCCATTTCTTTCCCTTGTATCGCACTTAATGGCTCACCGGAGTAGCTATGCCCCGCTCCGCCGTTGCCGGCCGCTCCACCGCGCTGCACCCCTGTGCTGAGCTCGTAGTGGTGTTCGCGAGGCTGCGCGCATCACTTCGGATCCAAAACCAAGTTGAATAGGGCCCTGGGTTACCGAATTGCTGAACTCCGGCAAGCCACCACTGCTAGGCTCGCCGCCGACGCTGCTAGCGCCGCCGCCGCTCTCGCGCGCGCGCTGGATCGTCAGATCTAATACCGAAAGCCCGAATTAGATCCCGCAAACCCCTTCATTCTGAGCCGCGGATTGTGATCTAGCGGATCAGATCCGCGCATACCGCTTCAGCCAGGCACTTTGCTAAAGAGCCCTCGGCCTTTCCTGGATTCAACCCGTAGTCCGCGCCTGTTCAAAAATAATTCCAGTTAGGTCTGGTTTTTAATGTTTAGGACCCAGAGTTTCTTTCAAATAGAACCCGCTATCCAGCCAGCGTAGTTTTGTGCATTAGCCCCTAGATCTAACCGTTAATTATGTATAGGTCCCTGGTTTTGCAGAAAACCCCTGTAAACTTAGTTTTTCTTGCAGAAAAGCCCCTAAATCTTCTTTTCAGCCTAGTTTTCGCGTTCTGGCTCCGTTTTAGGTGTTCTTTATGTCCACGCGATCGTTGTAATGTGTAGAATAGTTCTAGACCAGTTTTGTTCGCTGTTTTTATGTATTGTTGTACTATTTATTAGCTTTTGCCTTTGTTTGCATGTATGTGTATGTTCTGGACTTTGTTTTGGCGTTACGATCGTGAGTAGACGTTGATCCTTCGGAGGAGTACTAGGAGCCACCTTCCTCGGGACACTTTGAGCAGCTGGAGCACTTTGAGGAAGGCAAGTATAATATGAACACCACCTATCACTTTTAAATACATTTTCATACTGCATTTTAATACTGTATGCCTATAAGGATTTCCCAGCCACATTAATCCTTTATATAATTACCTTGGGTTGCATTTTGGTTAGTTGTGCTAGGTTGCTGTGCTCTCACACATAAAGGTCCTTTTTAATTAATTTGTTAATAATCTTATGCAACTTAATTCTGGAGCCGACCCTCTGTACTGTGTACTTGAGTGGCTTGTGCGTCCTTAAAATTATGTTTTATTAGAAACATGGTTTAGGGGGCCAGCACGGTGCTTAGTGCTGGGTTGGCCACTCTCCATAAGGTCTGATTCATAGAGCGACAACCTGGGACAACTGCACTACCACAAGACTGGAATGGGACGGTCTTGGCTTACTAATTAGGTCATTTTGGTTTGGGAGTAACTTACCGACGGGGCAAGAGGAAGGGTGAGCTTCAATGGTCCCTGCGCTGCGAGGCTTGGTCTGTGTTATCTTGTACCCCCTTGAGGTGGGCCCCATCGTTGCGGAGCCTGAATCCTTAGCGGTTACACCTTACCAACGTGGTCCTTTGTAACGGCCACATAGTGAGTTTGCTAGTTATCTCACCTACGGAAGTGTGATGAACAACTAGCGTAGCTCACGACTTGTGGGTAAAGATGTACAACCTCTGCAGAGTGTAAAACTGGTATACTAGCTGTGCTCATGGTTATGAGCGGCCCAGATCCTCCTTTTGATTAGTGGGGTTATCTTCCTTTGATTAGGGGGGTTCCCCGGGTGGTTTGGTTTGGTTCTCAGTAGTTCATAATTAATTTTGATTAATTTCTATATAACTGGGTTTATGGTAATTCATCCACTTGTAGTAATTAGCTTTAATAAAATTTTGCCAAGATCAAAAGCTAATGCAGTTGAGTCAGCCAACCTTAGAGCCTCATAGTTGGTGTTATACTTGTTGAGTACAAGTTGTGTACTCACTCTTGCCTACTCTACTCTTTTCCTCTTGTTCTCTTTGGGGACACCCTACTGATGCTCAGTTCCCGGCGACGCGGAGGAGTTCACCCAGAGCTACTAGGAGTACGAGGTCTTCTAGGTTGTCGTCTCCTAGTCGACGTCCCTGTGGCGCCCAGCTTCCGAGTTTCGTACTTGTTTTACGCTTCCGCATACTCTATATCAGACATTTGTCATTTATGTAATAAATAACATTCGTACTCGCTTTATTATATCTATTTACATGGTATGTGCTGTGATATACTGTTCATTCTATTGTATATATGTGTGACTTGATCCTGGCACGTATATGATTGCTCGGTTTATGTCCTTTTATAAACCGGGTGTTACATGCATGACCTCAGTGGTGGGCAGCATCCGCTTGTTTCCAAGAATATATTTGATATACCTGGCATACATGGGTACCTGCATAGCGTCAAGAAGTGGTATATTGACATATAACTTCTTGATTACTTCGACGAATTTGCTGAATTTTTCATCGGCCACTAGCTTCCTTATCCGCTCCGGAAACGGTAAGGCAGTTGTGTCGTGAAAGTCCCGTGAAGTCCTCGGGGGTTCCACGGGGTCTTCCTGGGTAGCAGGTGTGTTGGAGTTGACGGCCTCCTCCTACTCTTCGTCTTCAACTTCGGTACGGCTAACGGTTATGGTCTTCCACTGCTTTCCTGCATCTTTTGGGAAAGGTGGCTCTTGCGTGGTCTTACCACCACGCATGGTCACTTCACTAACTTTCTCATTCGAGGGCACTTCCGGTTGCTCGAGCAGTTTCCCCGCATTAGTGTTAGGACATGAAGTTGCAAGCTAAGCTACTTGGGTTTCTATCATTTTATTAAAGCTCAGTTGATTTTTAATAACAGAATTGAATCCCTCTAGTTGCGCAGCCATAGATTCTAAGATCTTGTCATTAGCAAGAAAATTCCTACTAATGTTATCATTTATTTGTTTCTGGCCTTACACTAGGTCTTTTAATGTGGGTTGAAAACTGTTATTGAAATTCGTACCTTGTTGTTGACCGAAAGGGAGGTTGGGCTTGGAGTTCCAACCCTACTGAGGACAAAATCCTGAGTTGGGATTGTTGTTGCTCCCAACGAAGTTTGCGTCCTCTTGTGTTAAGGAGCACGAAGTGCCCGAGTGCCTAGTCTCGCCACATGTTTCACATATCATACGAGACTCCCAAACTTGATTAACCTCCTGGTGTGGAGATTCCAGCTTCTTCATCAGAAGTTCCAACTTGGCAGCTAACATGTTGACTGTGTCAATTTGATACACGCCCCTAGGACGGGCTGGCTGCCTTTCTCATTTCCAACTTTGATTGGAAGCTATCTTGTCAATCAGCGCCTTTGCTCCCGCAACATCGAGAGAAAGGAAGGAACCACCTGCAGCTGCGTCAACGTGGTCATGTGCTTGTTGATTCAGGCCATGGAAGAAGTTCTGAATGATCAGCCACTCTTATATGCCGTGGTGTGGGCATGCTTGTATGTATTCCTGGAGACGCTCCCAGACTTCCGGGATGGTCTCATCTGGCAATTGCTGGATTCCGGTGATCCTATTCCGGAGGGCATTGGTCTTGCCCACTGGAAAGTACTTGGCTAGGAATGCATTTGAACAAGCTTCCCATGTCGTGAAAGCTTCCTTGTTGGAGTAGAACCACATCTTGGTCTTCCCGAGCAGCGAGAACGGGAACAGGCGAAGACGGATGTCATCCAGAGTAGTTCCTCTGGGGTTGATGGTGTTACTCACCTCCAAGAAGTTATGGAGATGGGCATTGGCATCCTCGGATGCCTTACCGCAGAACGGACTTGCTTGGACCATGTTCACGAGTCCAGTCTTCAGCTCAAAGCCATCATTGCCGGCTTGGTTGACATTCAATCCAGTAGGAATGTGGCTACTGGACGGGGCAGAGAATTGACGGAGAGTCTTCTGAGCCATGGATGAGGATGCTGAAATGGAGGGTGAACTGATAGGCCAAGTGAGTCTCTTCTGAGGTGGGATGACGCGGAGTCTCACAACTCTCCCAATTCTTTCTGGATTTGGGTGGAAGTTACTTGGTAGGTCAAAACCGGTCATGCACTGCTCTGCATCGATGAAAAGATGGAGAGAGCAATGGTAAGCCCGCTAGGGTTAGCGACGACAAACTAGTATAGTTTATCAAACTATCTATGATATCTTTAGCTAATTGCTTCCCTGGCAACGGTGCCAGAAATGCTTGTTGGCGTTCCTTATGCCCGATTAGAATAGATATTCTGTAAGCGCACAGAATCACCGCTGTAGCACTTCACCTTGGAGTATTCCAGGTATCGTATTTTTCCTCAGGGAAGCACTATGGTAATGAGTATCGTAAATTGATTGATAACCGTACTAGCTTAATCGACCGACTAACTAGACGGGGGTAAGCCAGATAGGTAGGTAGGATAAGTGGCCAGGCAATGACCGAGTGACACACGGAGACTCTAAACCTTAGAGAGGTAGCAGCTGGGAGGACAACGAGCGATATAACACACCTGATACACTTCTGAACTATCGAGCTAGCCTCTCTAGATCAGACTAAACACCTAACTAGTTCTCGGGAGAGCAGAGCTTACTTCGGCGGCTGGAAGAGGAAGGACTTCAAAAAGGGACGAGAGGGGAGTCCAATGGTAAGCTGCACTACTGCTATGAAAACACCCGAACGTGGTGGACTACAAAGGACGGATAGGGCTGTCACCACCTACCGACTACCACAACGATTTCGTGGGGTGGAACACACTTTCTAGCTAACACTAAGGTCAGACACCACGTCTGCACTCGGTGTTAGGATTTCTCTCGAGGCCTTCGAGAGAAACCCCCCTCAACCTAGAGCACTAACTTGAGATACTCTAGTCCGGGCGAGAAAACCCGTAAGATAAGTTCCCGATCACCAAGAAAGATAACTTAGCCTAAGCTAAAGGAAAACTTCCGTGCTCAAGCTGAATCTCAGACTTGAGTAAATAAAAGACTACGGAAAGTAAAGCTGACTCAGAAAATAAAGAAGATAACTTATATTAATAAAGTCAAAAGAAAGATACAAGAGCTATACCAGACTTCCGACGACTCCGAAATCCCGAGCAAGCTCGACTTGACTCTAACTCCCAAGCTACTAACCTACTCTAGAAAGTACAAGTGGAAGAGAAGAGCTCCAATGGTGTGTGTGTTGAGTGAGGGATGGTGCCTCCTTTTATAGCCTCCCAAGGTCGATAACTGGATGATATTGCAGGAAGCGTCGGTTGAAAGTTGGTATGACGGTTGTGCTTAGCTTCGACGCCAAGTCCCAGCCTGAGAGGCTTCCAAGTGGGGCCAGCCGTCCTCCCCTAGGCCGGTCGGCCTAGGGATCCTGCCACATGGCCACCGACCTTCAGACTGTGGCTCTGATCACTTCCTGGAGGCGGTTGGCAGTTGGTCTCCCGTCGGTTTTGCAGTTGCTAGGCCGGCCAGCCTGGGGGAGGCCGGCCGGACTCCCTCTGGTCCATCTCGGCCTCTGACTTGGCCGAGGCCTTACTCTGCTCTTGAACCTTCTCTAGGGAAGTGGGGTCCTGCAATCTTTGTGATCTTGGGCTGCCTTGTGAACTTTTGGATGGATGTTGAGGTCTTTCAGTGTTTCCAGTTGAACCAAGGCCTAACCCTCGACTTAGAGCCTCTTGATTGTGTCATATTGTCACTGGTTCGAAGTGGGGGCCTTGCCTGTGGAGGTGCCAGGCTGGCCGGTCTAGGAGAGGCCGGTCGGCCTGGGATTTTGCCCAATTCTGCTCAATTTTAGTGTACCTATTCCTGGAATCAAAACTCATCCAAAACTCATGGAACTCGTTAGAAATAAACTAAATATGAATGGAACATAGTGTAAAGCTCGTATTAATTCCGAGAAGTTGATGGCATAGAATGTGGAATTATGGCCATAAACACCGCACAGCTACGACATTCACACTTTCTATTGGGGTCACTTCCGGTTGCCCGGATAGCTTCCCCGTGTCATGGTTAAGGCAGTACGAGGCCAGCTGAGTTACTTTAGTTTCTATCAATTTGTTGAAACTCAACTGATGTTTAATAACTGAGTTAAACCCATCTAGTTGCATAGCCAAAGACTCTAGAATTTTATCATTAGCAAGAAATTTCTCACTCATGTTATCATTCATTTGTTTTTGACTGTACATTAAGTCTTTAAGCAAGGGCTGAAAACTATTATTAAAATTGTTATCTTGCTGTTGACTGAAGGGGAGGTCGGGCTTAGAATTCGAACCTTGCTGAGAACGACAGTCTGAGTCATTGGGAGTGTTGTTCCCATTGGAGTTCTCGTCCTCTTGAGTGAATGGGCAAGATTTGCCCGAGTGCCCAGTATTGCCATATTTCTCACATGTCATCTGAGACTCCTCAGTCTTTTTAACCTCCTGGTGTGGAGATTCCAGCTTTTGGATGAGAAGATCCATCCTGGCTACCAGCATATCGACACTGTCGATTTCATGTATTCCTTTTGCATGAGCCGGCTGCCTATCTCCCTTCCAACTCTGGTTGCAAGCAACCTTGTCGATGAGCATTCTAGCTCCTGCAACATTGAGGGAGAGGAATGCTCCTCCCGCTACTGCGTCCATGTGATCTTGCGATCGCTGGTTCAGGCCATGGAAGAAGTTCTGAATGATAAGCCATTCTTCCATGCCATGGTGTGGGCATGCTGCAATGTATTCCTGAAGACGTTCCCTGGCTTCCGGGACTGTCTCATCCTGGAGTTGTTCAAAACTACAAATCCTATTCCGAAGGGCATTTGTCTTGCCCACCGGAATGTACTTGACTAGAAAAGCATTGGAGCACGCATCCCAAGTGTCGAACGCATCCTTGTAGGTGTAGAACCACGTCTTTGCTTTCCCAAGCAAAGAGAATGGGAACAGTCAAAGACGAACATTATCCATCGTAGTGCCTCTTCGGTTGATTATGCTGCTCATTTCCAGAAAATTCTGTAGATGAGCATGGGCATCCTCTGATGCCTTTTCCGCAGAAGGGACTTGCTTGCACCATGTTGACAAGCCCAGTATTTATCTCAAAGCCATCAGTGCCTTCATCATTGTTCAGTCCAGTAGAGATATGGCTATTGGACGGGGCTAAGAATTGACGGAGTGTCTTCTAAGCCATGGGTATTGAAGCTGGTGTTGTCAAACCTTGATCCTAAGAAAATTTCTTCTAATAGGACGACTATGCGTCAAATAAATCACCCAATTCTTTTTGGATCTGAGTTGAAGTGATATGGTAGATCGAAACTGGTCCTGCACTGCTCTGCAGAAATCACAAGGATACCGAGAGCAATGGTACTCCCGCTAAAATTAGCGGTGACAAACTAGTAAATTTTATAAAACTATTCAATGAAATCTTTTGCCAATTGCTTCCCCGACAATAGCGCCAGAAATGCTTGTTGGCGTTTCTTACGCTCAAAAGAATATTAATTCTGCAAGCGCACAAAATCACCGCTGTAGCACTTCACCTTGGAGTATTCCAGGGTATCATATATTTCCTCAAGGAAGCACTATGGATAAAGAGTATCAAAGAATCGAATGACAAACTTTACTAGGGATATCAACCGACTAACTTAGTGGAGGTAAGCCTGATATGATATATATGATAATGGCCAACGATGACCGTTTGACACAGGAGACTCTAATCCTTAGAGAGGTAAGGGGGTAGGATTTGTAACACCCTAACTTCCTACAGATAGTACAGGAGAATTTGAGAATTTCTCAGATGAGGCAGAAGAGTTATGTAGATCTAAGTTGAAGAAGTGCCTGAGAGCGCCAGAAGAATAAGCACCGTGGAAGGGTTGAATGTGCAGGAGATCTGACCTACACCGAGCATCCGGTGAAGATTTTGGAGACGTCTGAGAGAGTTACTTGGGACAAGAAGATCAAGACGTGCAAAATGCAATGGAGTGACCACACCGAGAAGACGAGCCGATGAAGACTTATCTAGATCTCTTTGCTAGCCAGTCCAGCTGAATCTCGGGACGAGATTCCTGTAAGGGGGTAGGAGTTGTAACACCCTGTTTTTAAATTCCAGCCCTATCCGGATCTCTTTGCTAGCCAGCCCAGAATCTCGGGACGAGATTCTTGTAAGGGGGTAGGATTTGTAACACCCTAACTTAAATTCCAGCATTTTATAATAAATTTATTTGGCTTTGTTTAATTTTCTAAGGTTTATTATGATTAGTCTTGCATTTAATCTAATTTTTGTTCCACAAGTAATTAAAATTTATTTTAGGGCTAACATGTTTGTGCATTCATGCTGGTGCATGGTTTTACTTGTTTGAGTGTTGTAGGGTTTGAATTCAAATTTATTTTGAATTCAAATTAGTTTGAGTGTGTTTGGAAAAAGAAAAGAGGAAAGAAATGGGAAAAGAAGAAACCCAACCCAGTTTCTCAAACCCAGCCCAAACCTAAACCAAACCAGCCCAGCCGCCAGAAACTAGCCCAACCCGTTCTTTCCCCGCGGCCCGCTTCCCTCTCCCCGTTCCGGCCCAGGCAGCCTAGCAATCAACCAGCCCGACCCTTCTCTTCCTTCCTTTCCCCGCACCCGGCCCGCCTCCCGCGTTCCCACTCGGCCTGCCCCGCTTGCCGCTCAGCCCGGTTCGCACGCGCAATAGCTACGCCGTAGCCCCAGAAAGCTTGCAGAGCCCTCAGTCCCGGCCCTAAGCTTCTACATCGCCGGAATCGTGCCCGAGCATCGCCGCCGGTGTGTTGCTCCGCAGCTGCAATTCCTCACCGTCGGCCATTCACGGACCTCCCTGACCCCCGTAGCACCTCCACAAGAGCTCCTCGAATTGAACCACGGGATCTGGACGCTGGGAGGAGACGTCTCCAAAATCTTCACTGGATGCTCGGTGTAGGTCAGATCTCCTGCACATTCAACCCTTCCAATGGTGCTTATTCTTCTGGCGCTCTCAGGCACTTCTTCAACTTAGATCTGCATAACTCTTCTGCCTCGTCTGAGAGATTCTCAAATTCTCCTGTACTATCTTTAGGAAGTCAGGGTATTACAAATCCTACCCCCTTACAGGACAGACGTCCTCGTCGGTTAACCACGGGATATCACATCCTCTTTCGCACTATCCTTCTTCTCAACAAGCAAGACAGGAGAAGCCCAAGGCATGATAAGGTAGAGGGAAACAGAGTGTATTGTTCAACCCTTGACGATCTAACTCAATTTTAATACTTAGTTCAAGTTTAATTTAAGAGCTGATTTACATTAAGCAAGTTTAACCACTAAACTATGCAATCAACCAAAAATCAAAATCAAACATGTAGCATAATAACAAGCATTCAAAAGTTCATACTTTAGTCGAGTTTATCACGCGACTCGACTAACACAACACGTCGCAAAATGGTCTATCGTGCTGAGGTCAGAGAATCCTAGACTGAAAAGGGTCAGTGAGATACTTCAGGGCCAAAATCTTCGGAAACTATTCTATAGAGAAAAATCAAGGAAAGACGAGTAAAAATCTTAGAATTCAAGGAGTATAATAGCAAAAAATAGTTTCAGCAATCAAGGCTTAGATTGAAGAAGACCTAAAACTCGACCAGTTCTATCTAGGCTTTCGTCCTACAGTCGATATGTCTCTGATACCACTCTGTAACACCCGATTTATAAAAGGACATAAACCGAGCAATCATATAGATGCTAGGATCAAGTCACACGTATATACAACAGAATGAACAATATATCACAGCATATATCACGTAAAAAGATATAATAAGGTGAAAATGAATGTTATTTATTACATTCATGACAAAATGTCTGATACAGCGGAAGCGTAAAATACATATACGAAGTCTCTCAGAAGCTGGGCACCACAGGGACGTCGACTGGGAGACGAACACCTAGAAGTCCTCGTACTCATGGTAGCTCTGGGTGAACTCCCTCGCGTCGACAGGAACCGAGCAACAGTAGAGTATCCCCCAAAATAACATGAGGAAAAAGAGTAGAGTAGGCAAGAGTGAGTACACAACTTGTACTCAACAAGTATAACACAAACTATGAGACTCTAAGGTTGGCTAACTTAACTGCATTAGCTTTTAATCTTGGCAAAATTTTATTAAAGCTAATTACTACAAGTTGATGATTTACCATAACCCAGTTACATAGTAATTAATCAAAATTAACCATGAACTACTGAGAACCAAACCGAAACCACCAAGGTAACCCCACTAATCAAAAGGAGGATCCGGGCCGCTCATGACCGTGAGCATGGCTAGTATACCAGTTTTACACTCTGCAGAGGTTGCACATCTTTACCCACAAGTCGTGGGCTACGCTAGTTGTTCATCACACTTCCTTAGGTGAGATGGCTAGCAAGCACACTACGAGGCCGTTACAAAGAATCTCGTTGGTAAGGAGTAACTGCGAGGGTGGATCGGCGACAATGGGGCCCACCTCATGGGGGTACAAGACACGAAGCACAGACCAAGCCGGAGGAGCAGGGACCATTGAAGCTTACCTCCCCTGCCCCGCAGGTAAGTTACTCCAAACCAAAAAGACCTAATTAGTAAGCCAAGACCGTCCCATTCCAGTCTTGTGGTTGCGCGGTTGTCCCATGTTGTCGCTCTAATAACATACGGTCCTTATGGAAAGTAGCTAGCACAAAACATAGTGCGAGCCCCCTAAACCAAGTTTCTAGAAATAACCAATTTGAAACGAGATGTGAGCCACTCAAGCGGGCCACTCCCAGAATTAAGTTGCATATACCATTAATTAAATTAATTAAAAAGGACCAAGTGTGTTATAGCGCAGAAACCTAGCACAACTAACCAAGATGCAACCCAAGGGATATATATATATATATATATATATATATATATATATATATATATATATATATATAAGGTAATGAAGTGGCTAGGAAAGTCCTTATAGGCATACAGTATTAAAATGCAGTATGAAATTGTATTTAAAAGTGATAGGTGGTGTTCATGTTATACTTGCCTTCCTCAAACTGCTCCTGCTGCTCAAAGTGCTCAGAAGGTGGTGGCTGCTCCGGGTACTGGTACTGGGGCTCCTCCGGTAGCTCAACGTCTACTCACGAACACATGGCCAAAAACAAGGCAACAATATAAATATACATGCAAACAAGAGCAAACACTAAGAAATAGTACAACAATACATAAAAACAGCAAACGAAACTAAGCTAGAACTATTCTATGTGTTACAACGATCGCGTGGGCATAAAGAACGCCTAAAACGGAGCTAGAACGCGAAAACTAGGCTTAAAACAAGGTCTAGGGGCTTTTCTACAAGAAAAACTAAGTTTCTAGGGGTTTTCTACAAAAACCAGGGACCTATATGTAAAAACTGAAAAGATCCGAGGGCTAAAGCGCTAAAACAATAGAGCTGGACTGCGGGTTGAAAAAGGGAAAAGATCAGGGGCTAAAACACTAAAAAAAGGACCCACATGCAAATACTTTTGCACGCGACTAGACGACGAGTTGTTTTGGAAAAACATAGGGGCTACTTTGCAAAACGCTAGGCGAAGGGGTATGCTAGTTCTAATCTGATCCATCCGTGCGGGATCAGGCGGCCAGAGGCGCACTGAGGCGCGGGCGACGGTGCGAGTCGTCGGAATAGGGTTTCCGCGGCAGGGGATCGCCGGAGTTGGCCAATCCGGCGCTCCAGGGCTCGGTTTGGGCCGGAGTTTGGCCGTGGATGCTCCTCACGCCATGCGTGATTCACTGGCGGTGTCAGAAGGGCAGATCGGGGTTCTGAGCATGGCGCTCGTCGGAGATGGCGGCTCGGCGGCGCGGGCTCGCCGGGGTTTACCGAACTGGCAATCCCGGGGTCAAACCGAGCGGGGTTTGGATCGGGCATGGCCAGCGTGCCATGGCGAACATGCCTGGGCACTCAGCAGGGTATGCTCGTGCTCGAGACATGAGTGTGGCGGCGCAGGCGGCGAGCCTCGCCGGGGCGCGGTGCGCGGTGCGCAGGGTCCACGGGGTGGCCTACGGGCTCTAGGATCTAACGCAAAAGAGAGAGGAGGTCGGGGTGTGGCTCACCGAGGGTTCAGACTGGCCGGAGATGCAACGGAGCGTGGTCAACATCGAGGTCCGGTGGCGGCGATGGGGGCGGTGTTCGCGGAGGAGGGCGCTGCAGGTCTCCTCCCGGTGTCCGGATCCCGTGGTTCAATTCGTGGAGCTCCTGCGGAGGTGCTACGGGGGTCAGGGAGGTCCGTGAATGGCCGGCGGCGAGGAATTGCGGCAGCGGAGCAACTCACCGGCGGCAATGCTCGAGCACGATTCCGGCGATGTAGAAGCTTAGGACCGAGACTGAGGGCTCTGGAAGCTTTCTGGGGCTACGGCGGAGCTATTGCGGTGGCTTGTCGGGGCTGGGGTGCAGCGGAGCGGCGAGGCTACGGCAGCGCAGGGGCCTCTTTGCGGCGAAGCAAGGTGGATGCAGCAGGCTAGGGTTTGGGGCAGCGCTGGCGTGGAGGACGGGGAGCCGGGAAGGCCCGGGGTGGCGTTTAAAGGGAGGAGCCGAGGATCTTGGGGAGGCGTGCCGTGGAGGGCGCGGGCATGATCCCCAGTGAGATCACCGGTTTCCGTTAACGCGCGGAGGAAAGAGGAAGGTAGAAGATGGCGCCGACAGGTGGGCCCGGGGCGTCGGTGGGAGAGGGCGCGAGCGCGCGGGGCGTGCGAGCCGGGCTGAGCGGCAAGCGGGGCAGGCCGAGTGGGAACGCGGGAGGTGGGCCGGATGCGGAGAAGTGGGCCGCGGGGAAAGGAAGGAAGAGAAGGGTTGGGCTGGTTGATTGCTGGGCTGCCTGGGTCGGAGCGGGGAGAGGGAAGCGGGCCGCGGGGAAAGAACGGGTTGGGCTGGTTTCTGGCAGCTTGGCTGGTTTGGTTTAGGTTTAGGCTGGGTTGGGTTTGTTCTTTTCCCATTTCTTTCCTCTTTTCTTTTTCCAAAGACACTCAAACTAATTTGAATTCAAAACAGATTTGAATTCAAACCCTACAACACTCAAACAAGTAAAACCATGCACCAGCATGAATGCACAAGCATGAATGCACAAACATGTTAGCCCGAAAATAAATTTTAATTACTTGTGGAACAAAAATTAGATTAAATGCAAGATTAATCATAATAAACCTTAGAAAATTAAACAAAGCCAAATAAATTTATTATAAAATGCTGGAATTTAAGTTAGGGTGTTACACCAGCAAGCAGCGGTCTGCCTCAGCCAGCGCGAGCGCTCCTTCCGCAGCCCCTGACAGCCCGGTCCCGCGTGCCAGTGCCGTTTCTCGCCCGCGCTCCCTCACTGACCTGCCTGGCTCACCTGTCAGCTCCGTCATCTCCGCCTCCGCGCCCGCACAGCAACAGCCTCTGCGATCCCCGCCGTGACTCCGCCCGGGCACACCTCCCCGAGATCCCCGGCCCTGCCCTTTTTAACTACCTGCGCCGCACCCCAGGAACCCTAACCCTAGCCTCCGCCGCCCCACAAACCTAGCCCAGCCCTACCGTGCTCCCAGCGTTGGGGCAGAGGACCCGCGCCGTCGTGTCCCCGACGCTCCGCCATTCCCCCGCCACCACTAGTCGCCGCAGAAGCTCTGCCTTGGAGCCAGGAACGTCCGTGAGCCTCCAGTCCCCCATCCTCCGCCCTGGTGTGAGCGGAATTTCACCGGATCCTCCACGCATGTGAGCTCTGGCCTCGCCGGAATTGTTTACCACCGGTGATCCTCCGGCCTTGCTAACTGGTCTCCTAGCTTTGCAGCACGACCCTGAATCAGCCCATGGGACCAGGACGCCCGGAACAGCACATCCTCGACCGCGCCACAACCTCCGACCGGCCGCCTCCGCTCGACCTCGCCGTCGACCCCTCTGCACCGGCTCTCCTCCCGTTTCCAGGGCTTGGTGAGCATCCCCGCGACCTTCCCCTCCTTTTGCACTAGTTGTTGAGGCCCGTAGGTTGTTCCAGAGGCGGGAACACCGCTTACCGGTGCACGCCGCCGCACACAGCGCCGCCGTGCCATGGCGACATTCCTGTCCGCTGTGATGCAGCCCGACTTGAGTACCTAGGAAGCTATGTCATGCCATGCTGGTGCTGACCCGCGTGAAACCAAGCCCGAACTGGGGGCCGGAACTGCATTCGCGCTGTTTGCCGGCGACCCAGCGCCGCCCCTCGCTGTGGGAAGCCTCGGCCAAACCCTAATCCGCTGCCCCGTTTGCCCCGACGAGTTCGCCGTCACACGAACTCACTCCCAGGCCAAGCCCCGCTCATCTAGACCCCCGAAGGGCCGAGTTCGGCCATCTCCGGCAAGCCCCGCGCCGCACCGCCGTGGACAGAGCCGCCGGCGGGCGAGCGCCACCGCTCCCGCGCACGGAGTAGGTCCGGGCCGTCCGATCCGCGATCAACGCGCACGATTAGATGTTCGTACCCCTTCGTTCTGAGCCACCGTATCGAGATCCAATGGATCAGATCCGAAAATACTACTTCAGCCTGGCAGTTTTGCTAAAGAGCCCCTGCGTTTCCTGAAAATCAACCCGCCGTCCTGTCTAGTTCAAAGGTAATTCCAGTTAGGTCTTGTTTTTAGCATTTAGACCCCTGAGCTTTCCCAAAATAGAACCCGCAGTCCATCCTGCGTGTTTTTATTCGCCAACCCCCAGATCTACCTGTTAATTACATTTTAGTCCCTGGTTTTTGCGCAGATGCCCCTGGAACCGTAGTTTTCTCGCAGTTTAGTCCTTAAACCTTGTTTTAGCCCTAAATTTCGCATTCTAGCTCCGTCTTTATGTCCACGCGATCATTGCAATGCATAGAATAGTTTTAGCCTAGTTTTGTTTGCTGTTTTTATGTATTGTTGTATTGTTTCTTAGTTTTTGCCTTTGTTTGCATGTATGTGTATGTGCTGGACTTTTTTTGGCATTACGATCGTGAGTAGACGTTGAGCAGTCGAAGGAGTACCAGGAGCCACCTTCCGCGGGACACTTCGAGCAGCAGGAACAGTTTGAGGAAGGCAAGTATAGCATGAACATTCCTATCACCTTTAAATACAATTTTGTAGTTGAGGACGAAGTCGGTGTCGAAGTTGCGTGGCCGGATCGGGGAGCGCCTGTTCCTGGGGTTGCGGAGGTTGGTGTCCTCCATGTCCTGCTCAGACTAACAAATTGCCGCCTCATTGCGCCTTCTGTCGGCGTGGATGTCGTTGCGGCGATGTCGATCAGCTTGCTCCTGGTCGTTCTCGCCGGGCCGGGTGTCGGAGTCATTGGAGACGACGAAGATCTGGCGTTGCTCGAGTGTAGATGAGTGGTTTGGTGGGAGGGTGTTGGGTAATTTAACGATGCGAATAAATCCGCAAACGTATGGATACCGTTGTAGCTTTCACCCGTGAGTATTCAGGGTATCGTATCAACAGGGAACATGTGAGCACTAACTTCTAGCTTAGTCAGTCTAAGGACACACCAAGGTCAATCTCTCAGGTAGTACTAGAGATGAGTTAAGGTCAATCTCTCAGGTAGAATACTCGCTTCGGGCACCGGCTTACCCCTGAAATGGTCAGGAGACTCCGGCCAACGGCTCTACGCTATACCCAAATGTGGAGGATCACGAAGGACCGACAGGGCTGTCACCACCTGCGGCCTACCTCACATACCCTGGGATATAAGGCAAACGAAGGTAACCATTAGCCCAGACACCACGTCAACGCTACTGGATACTACTACAGTCTAACTATGTTTGACGTCCCATAGCAAACTACAACACTCTGTATAAATACGGAGCGACGAACCCGCGAGTAAGAGAACTGATCTCAGTCAAGCAAAAGTACTGTGCAATACAGAAAATATAAATACTAACTTACTCATACCAGAGGAAGCCAGCATCCGTAGAGGTACAAGACCGGAGCAAACCGCTGATAGGCCCGGCGCTTCCCCGAACTACTCCTCACTCTCCTACTCTAAGCACTAGCCTAGGCAAGGCCTCGATCGCCTTTAGCGTTGGAGCACTACATCTTCAAGTGGAAGAAGAGGACTTGGTGGTGTGTGTTTGAGGGGGTGAGGGAGGTCCCCTTTTATATCCCAAGGAGGTCGATTCCCGCCAATTCTGATAAGGATGCACGTCAGCACCGCCTTCAAGAGGATAAGGACGAATCTCCCGCGTAAGCTTGGGCCAGATGGTGCCTCCACAGGGACGGGTGACCCTGGGGGTCAGTCGCCCCCTAGGTGGCACCTCCCTTGCTCTACCTCCCCTGGCTGGCTGATAGGTGGGCCCTAGTCTTATCCCTTGGGTGCATCTTGCTTGGCAGTTGGCATGCCCGTTTTGTCTTGTTTGTGGGCTACTTTTTGTAAGTAAAATGCAGGTTACGATCTTCTGTGCTTTTCTTGTGCGTTCACTTGTGTTTTCTTTTGTATTTCACATGTGGGTGCCTACAGATCACAATTCACCAAAACTCATGGAATTGATTAGCTATAAGCCCTATAACTAAGTTTGGTGATTGGAATGTTGTGAAAAACTGCAGGAGTTGAAGGTTAATTTTAGCACATATCTTTACTAGCTAATCAGGCTTATCTGGAGCTCTGTGTCGGAATGTTATTCCGGCCAGTCCACCAGGATGGCGATCTCAGGACCAAGAGCTCGATGGTAACACGAAGACGCAGGAACTTAGACAGGTTTGGTCCGCGATGAGCGTAATACCCTACGTCCTGTGTTCGGAGTTGTATTAGGGTTTGTGGAATGCTGCAAAAAAGAAGTCTCTCTATGGGTCTTCCCACGTCTCCTTTATATAGACCAGGAGCCGTAGGGGTACAAGGAAGATATACTCGGGTTGTTTTACAAGGAAGGAGGTCAGTTAAGATCCCTAGATATGCGGCCTCTCATCCTGATCCACTGAAGATCCTTTCCACGCGCAGCCGAGTCCTGCACGCCGAGTAGTCATAGCCGAGTCACCGAGCAGGGTAGTCCCCCGGATTCGGGGACCGCACTCGGCAGGGAGGTACATAGATCTACCTCCATCAAGCCCCCGAGCTCTTGAGGGCCGAGTTGAACTTGTCGTACTGAATGAAGTCCTTCGGTGCTCATTGTAAATGTCCATCATTGTTGTAGATCCAGAACGGGATGCGCCCCTGGGCGCACCCGTTGGGTGTAGCCCCCAAACCTCGAAAGGTTTCGGAGAAGCATTTCGAGGGAACTGATCTTTAACTCTTACCAATCCGACTCGGTTCCCTGACCCTGAAGCCCTGGTTTGAGTCGCTGAAACTTTTTGAGTGGTTCCGGCATTTGGGCCCTGAGGCCCTGGCTATGTCACGGAGACACGCCGGGTCGTAAGTGGTGCCTAGCCCCGAGCAGGGTCACTGGCAGAGTCACAGAGACGCGCCGAGTAGTCATGGCATTCGGGCCTTGAGGCCCTGGCTGGGTCACGAAGACATGTCGGGTCGTAAGTGGTGCCCAACCATCGAGCAGGGTCACTAGCGGAGTCACGGAGACGCGCCGAGTAGTCACAGCGTCCGGGCCCTGAGGCCCTACCTGGGTCACGGAGACACGCCGGGTCGTAAGTAGCGCCCAGCC
The DNA here is from genome assembly GCF_016808335.1 of Panicum virgatum. Classification (NCBI taxonomy): domain Eukaryota; kingdom Viridiplantae; phylum Streptophyta; class Magnoliopsida; order Poales; family Poaceae; genus Panicum; species Panicum virgatum. The sequence continues at coordinate 33,400,095 of NC_053146.1, read as the reverse complement.
CCCGAGCAGGGTCACTGGCGGAGTCACAGAGACGCGCCGAGTAGTCACGGCGTCCGGGCCCTGAGGCCATGGCTGGGTCACGGAGACACGCCGGGTCGTAAGTGGTGCCCAACCCCCAGCGCGGTCGCTGGAGGAGTCACGGAGACGCGCCGAGTAGTCACGGCATCCGGGCCCTGAGGCCCTAGCTGGGTCACGGAGACACACCGAGTCGCAAGTGGCGCCCAGCCCTCGAGCAGGGTCACTGGCGGAGTCACGGAGACACGCCGGGTAGTCACGGCGTCCGTGCCCTGAGGCCCTGGCTGGGTCACAGAGACACGTCGGGTCGTAAGTGGCGCCCAATCCCCGAGCTGGGTCACTGGCGGAGTCACGGAAACACACCGAGTGGTCACGGCGTCCGAGCCCTAAGGCCCTACCTAGGTCACGGAGACACGCCGGGTCTGTGACACCCGAGGTGTCTGCACAGTAGAACTGTATTTATTTTATGCATCATGTGCTTAATTGCTTGAACAAGGGTCTTATTTAAAAAATAATAATAAGGTTAATTGTGTAAATATGATTTGATGCAAGGACCTTCCTATAATTTAATTTGAATAAGATGGGTGAATATTGCTTTTGTGGAAGGTTTCTTTGTAAAATTTAGTGTAATCATTACATGGCAGGAAATTTTACTTTTCAGTCTGAAATTAAGATGAATTTGCTTTGGAAAAGATGAAAGTCCATTAAAATCAAAATCCTTTCTATGTTTTCAAGATAACCTTTCAACCTTTGGTCAAATCAAATTTTGCACAACTTCAAAGTTGTAGATCTTGAAAAGTTGAACAACTTTCATGTTGGGCACTTTTTCATTTGAGCCCTATTTTAGGAGTTATTTTTGTTTTACAGTAAGACCCCTAAACTTTTTTGAAATTGCAAACAGCTCCAGCCTGTGGCTTCCTCCTCTCTCCCTCTCTACTTCCTCTACTGCTGGCGTAGAGCGGCGCCACCACCGCTCAGGGAGGCCGGGAGGCCACCTCCTGCTGCCCACCGCCACACACGGCACCCCCACAACCCCCTAGCCCCACTCCAACCACGCTAGAGCCCCCTTTCCCTCACCACGCTACCCCGGTCGTGCTCCGCGGCCACCACCTCGCCGCCACCGTGGAAAGCTCGGGGAAGAGCCCCGGCTCCCCTTCTCTCGCGCGCTTCAGCACCAGGGAAACCCCCACATTCCTATCCCCTCGCTCTCTCGTAAGTTCCCCGCCCCAAACCCCAGAACGCCGCCCCGCTCCTCCATGGCCGCTCCGCCCGCGCAGACCCCACCTTCAGCTCCACCTTGCTCTCGCGCAGCTCCCCGACCACTCCTCTTCCACCCTCGACCGCTGGAGCATCCTCGCCGCCGATCCCCTACGCCGACCATCTCCCACCGAGCCAGGGCCACCAAAAGGTGCGGCTCGAGCTCCTCATCGTTTTTCCCCACCTTTCCCTCACTGCCGGTGCCGAACTTCACCGGAATCCGAGCCGGAACGGCGGCTCTGTTCTTGTTTCCCGACGAAGGACCTATTCGTAATTTAGAAACTTGATTCCAGGGGTCCAAGTGTAAAAACGACAGGAACTCTAGAATTCAAATTAGTGAACTTTGAAAATGCCTAGAAATTCGTAGGAAAATAAAAAAAAATACAAAACCAAATGTTTTGGAATCCTTTTACAATACCTACAAGTTTTGTTACATACACATCTTCAATTTTGGTCTGTATGTTAATCCAAGAAAAAGAATAAAATAAATATGCTTTAATTGTTCTAGGAGTTTTACACAGAAACTTCATGTGGTTTTAGGCTAGAATGTGTCTTGCAGTGTTACTAGTACCTGGTAAAAATTTGAACCCGTTTTGACATCATTAACTAGGTCAAAGTTTCAAGATTCCTAGATCTACTCGTTTTGTTAATGTATTTATGCTGGTAGAAATATTAAAGTTCTATGTCTAAACCTTTTTCCATGCATGCATGTCACTGAAACCATGCTGTTGCACAAGTTTGAGAAATTTTAGATCTATTTAACTATATCTTTGCTTTAATGCTTGTTAAGTAGGCGTTAATTATAATAAATAGTTTCATTGCTTAGAAAAATCTGAGAATATTTATGGAACTCTATTTTGGTCATATGTTCATGTCTGTAAAATTTAGTATCCAGAAACATTATAGAACTTTCTATACTAATTAGTTTTCCATATGTGGTTTAATTTGTCAAAATTATTACTTCTATTTTATGCCTAGATAAATTCTAACAAATTTACAGTAGCTGTGTTAGCTCTGTATCGATATTCTGTTAAATTTATAGCCTCTGATGTGCTCTAGTTTAGTCTGTAGAATTTAATCTTTTTCTAAGTGTTGTCTGAGTAAATGTTTTATTTTGAATAATTGGCTACATGAAATGGTATGAAATTTTCAGGATAGATTACTCTCTGTACTTCATGTTTGAAGTAATTTTTCTGAATTTAAATACTGGTTGTGTACTGAGTTGCTTAATTCTTAGCAAACCATGATTTACATGCTCTGTGAACTAACTAAAACTTACTTTGTGAAGATAATCAAGTTGTCTTGTGAGGTTAATCATGTTGTTTTGTGTAATAAGACATGTTAAATAACTACTCTATAAACGATTGCCCATATGCTAAGTTATGTTTGCTAATTGTTAGACTACCACTTTATCGCAAAGTGTGTATGTTGTAATACCGTTTCTTGCATCACATATAGATACGACTGTTCTAGCTGACGGGACGTACGAGCTGATTCCAGAGCCCGAAGGAGGTGATCAAGAAGTCCAGGTGAACGCTACTACACTGACTAAAGACCCAGACCAAAGTCCGGAAGAGCCCACAGCTGAGTTAGCTAGTGACTACCGCGAAGGCAAGCCCCGGACATAAACCAAGTATTTCAAATTATGCACTTTATATACTTCTTACTTGTGCATTTACAGTTCTTAGGATTTGAATTGAAACCCTAGATGCATGATCCTAGGAACCTATGTACTGAACACTAGACTTGAGTTCGAGTAATTGCTATGCTTATAGGACTAGTAAAAGTCGAGTGATTGCCTGTCACTCGCGAGCTTAATAGAAGTTGCTTGTTTTCTTTTATCTGCAATCACTATAAGGACGTTGGACGAGGTCATGTTCGATATCATGACCTTGGGTGAGACCCCGTTTGTGTTGATAAATTCTGCTAAGGTCGCGGTGTGTGGTAGCGGTGGTTAAGTGTTTGAACGTACTAGGCACATGCCGTAAATATGGTACGCGGTAAGCCTAGTAGCTGATCGGACTGGTGAGTGGATATACCTTTCACTCTCTCTTAGAGATAGGTTTTTATTTATGTTTATGTTGCGCAACACCACGGGTACAGGAAGGAAGTTGGTGCCCTGTAGTCGGGGAGAGTGACCCTATCCACAAGCGGGAATGAAAGGTCAACGGTTGTTTGGGAACGACCCGATAGTGTTCCAAATGTGTGTGTTAGGTTTACCTTGCAAGGATGGAAATCCGATTCGAATCGTCTGTCTCTCACGGATATTGAGACTACTTGATCCCTTTGCCACACAGAGTAATAAGAGTAATATTATTATGATCAATATTGATGTTTGACTAAAGTTCTACCATGGTTGATTAGAATTAGTTGCTTACATAGAATGGTTAATCAACTAGAATATTGAAAGCTAAAATGTGAATTTATGGACCTACTCTTTGTTGCTTTTCAGCAAAAGGAAAACCAGAGCCTTACAGAACCCTACATAGTCTAGCTAAGTGGACTAAGTATATCTGTTGACGGTTAAGTCTTGCTGAGTATTAGTATACTCAGCCTTGCTGTTGAATCCTGTTTCAGGAATGAGTTTTGAGGACTAGACCGCTTGTCTGACTTGGCCCTACTCTTTGCCCTATGGCTGGTCCGTAGAGTGGGATCCGTCTCCGGCCGGCAATGACCCCGACGAGTGATGCCTTGCTTGGGCTAGCTTGGTATCCTTTTGTGACGTGTTGTAGCCATCATGTTTTCTTTCCGCTGCTTAAACTCTGAACTTTAAACTTATGTTTTGTATAACGTTTTACTAAGTTTGGACCTGTAATAATACTTTGAACTTGATGTAATAACTACTATGCCTGTGTTGTAAGATATATGGTTGTAATATCTCTGGACTCGCCTTCGTGCGGGTTATGCTTGTTCGATCCGAGATCCGGTGGTTGTATTGGGATGTTACACGACAGACCAAGAATTGTTCCGTTTGAAGTGCGTTTGAGTCGGTGTTGCCTTTATGGTGATGGCCAGCGCACTTGAACCGGGATAAATCAGGTGGTTCTGCCACAGCTGGTATCAGAGCTGCAATTGTACACCAGAGGTGTTGGAACCATAAAAATTGATTTTCGTATAAAATTGGACCAACAAAGTATTTATAAAACTACATTGGTTTCATTAAGGACTGTGCATAGAATGTAAAGCCATAGGGGAATTTAAGAGAGTTACTAGGTGGCTATCTACTTATGGTTTATTTATATCTGACTTCCAGCACTTTATATTTCTGTCAAACTTTACTTTTGTGCACAATCAATCTTTTAAATTCTATAACGATGCACCTATGCTAAGGTAAGAAGGTAAGGATCCTCAGTCAGCTGAGGGAGTCTGACCTTCCCGTCGGTGGTGCGAGCCGAATGCTGCCCTCAAGCAGTGGCTTACTTGAGGTACTGCCAATATACCAACTATTAGTTGACTATATTAGGAGTAAAGTATACTCAATCCGCTGAGGGAGACTGACCTTCCTGTCGGCGATGCGAACCGAACGCTGCGCTCAAGCAGTGGCCTACTTCAGCTACTGCCAATATACTGACCATCGGGCGATTATATTGGGAGTAAAAGTACCCCGTGAATACGTTGCCCCGGCAGCGTATGAGCACTGTCCATGCAGTGTTGGACGCATGGATGCCGCTTCTATAGCAATTGTTTATCTTGTGAGGGCGAATAGATTGTGCATGCATAATTTGATGATGTTTGATTTGATTCCTAGGATTTGAATTTGTTACATGAGCCTTTTTAAGGAATTTCTAGCGTGGATCATCATGAATATGTCTTAGTATTCTTAAACAATAAGATGAGTTAAAACTTGATATTAGGAGCATGTTTGTTGAAACACTTAGACTTTCTTGGATGTAAAAGATGGAATTGAGTCATGCCTTCATCCTTAGCCCCATCTTGATGTTATAATGATCTTTTCGTTCCAAAGAATTCCAACTGATGAATCAGTACCAATTGTGGTTTGTTTACTTCCTAAGTCTTGTGAAACCATATAATCTTTTGAATCAGAATCACATTTTTCCACAGCCTTCTTAAAAGCTTTATTTGAGAAGTCTTGAGATGGCGGACCTTCCGAGTATCTTTTGGGATGATGATGGATATGCTCATACTGATTGCCTGTACTGGGAGGGCTTTCCTAGGATTTTGTGGGATACGCTTCATATTTTCCACTACCCAGAACCATCCCGGTACAAGGGACGACAGTTTTCTGATGATGGAGTTTAGAAGTGCAGTGCCACCATGACCATTCCTCAGCACCCTACTTTGGCTTAGCCGCCTATTGAGATTGAGGTGGTTGGATATCGCCTTGTCGACGCTTTTGAGACTGTAGCCCTAAAAGCTATTACCACCTTCTGTGAGCACCATCCGAATGAAGTGGCCACTTATCCTATTGGCTTGTCTCCGGCAGTCAATGCTGGCAGCGCAGAGTGGCTCTTCAGGACCACCCACTTTGGTCACTTATCTGGAGATATGGCTGATGAGACTATCTAGGCGGTGATTAGGTATTTGAATGCCCAGTACCGCTATCAGGTCATTCAGTAGAGGCACATGGATCAGGTGATGGACTTAGCCCAGACTTTTCAGCGAGGTCTTAGCCTGAGACACACTCAGATTCAGGGGCTTAATGAGGCTATTGCTGGGAGAGATAACGTCATTGCACAGTACGAGCTTCTGGTTCTGGAGCATGGTGCTGAAATAGTGCAGCGCAACACGGTGATTGCTTTTCTTTAGGACCAGGTTCACGAGCTTAAAATGGAGCTGGGTGATGCTATAGACCATATTGGTATGCTCCATAAGCAGCCAATACCCCCAGTTGTCCCATCCGAGCCTGTAGCAGAAGAAGAAGACCCAGATGAGATTGAGGTAGTCTCAGATATAGATTCCGAGCACGCGCCTACCGAGCCTAACCCTCAGCCGGACGACTCTTCCTCCGACAGTGCTTCCTCTGTGGGCAACCTCGACGACTTCTAGGCATCTTAGGATTGTCCTAGATATCATGTGATCTTCCTTGTTGTAGTATATGTAAATAGGGAAATGAAATGTTGTAAAATAGCCCAAGGAAGGAGTACCACTTGTTGTAGCATATGTGGTAAGGAAGTGTGATGCTAGGTTTGTAATATAAAGACTACCTTGGATGTAATATAAGTAGTGACTACCAGTTTGGAAATCATGACATTTCTGCTTGCCGAATTTTTATCTCTTCATATGTGCATTTTTAGGCTATTTGATGAATACCAAAGTTGTTGCAAATTTTGTAACCTGGGTGCTCACCAAATTTTAGCCTATTTGGACCTGTGTAGCTATATTTATAGTCAAAACACTACCATGATCCCTGTTGAAAAACAGCATAGCACAGAACGACGAAAAGTGAAATTTTAGGTTACCTTCCTTACTGTTTAGCTTCTGGAGTTGAATACCGAAATGATAGAGTACGAAGTTATCTAACAGCAGACCAATTTTGAGCTATGTTGGTTGAGCAAATGTGTGTTATGCATATTGTGTTACACCGCATTTTGCTAAATTCTGCTGATTTTGTTTTGCTGTCCAATGTATGATCATTGCACATACCATTGATTTTGGGAGCAAGGATAATGTATCTAATGGATGTCTTCCATAATTACAAATGTTTGGTCATACCCGTGGATCGCCCGAAGGCTTCAGCCGTGAAACTGGCAGTGGATCTCAGCAGCCACCGCCACCACCACCGAATCTGGCCGAGCTAATGGCCATGCAAACCGAATTGCTTCGTCAGCTGGTGCAAGGGTAGCAGAATCCGCCACGCCAGTGGGTTACCAGGAATTTTTTGGTACCCAACCTCCACTGTTTAGCTAGACTGATGAACCATTGGACGCCGATGCTTGGCTCCGTACTATTGAGTCCAAGTTTTCCCTGCTAGCAGTACCTTGTGCTGATGCGAACAAGGCTCAGTTCGCCACCCAGTAGCTTCGTGGCACCGCTCTCATTTGGTGGGATCACTATTGTGCTATGCAGCCTACTGGACATGTTATCTCTTGGGAGGAATTCCGGAATGCCTTTAGGACACATCATATTTCCGAGGGACTGATTGAGAGGAAGTTGAATGAATTCTTGGCTTTGAATCAAGGGACCCGCACTGTTCTTCAGTATGCACAGGCCTTCAATCATTTGTGCCAGTTGTTGGCGCTCCTTAAGTACCCATTTTATCCCTTGATTATCCTTGATAATGGCATGAATTTAATATCAAAATCACTAACCATCCTAACCCCGGCCTAATTATTGGTCATTTTCACATTTGCACATATATTTTGGAGGAACTTTGTTTTTGTAGGTTTTTGGCCTATTTTTGAGCATGAAATGACGAGGCCCGTGATCGAGCGCTAACACGGAGAAAGACGAAGGCCAAAGCCCAAAGGAAGGACCAAAGCACATGTTGATTCGAAGCCCATTCATGCACATTCATCCTCCAAGAGAGCCCAAAGGACCAAGCCCACAAAGATGAGATCAAGATACTTCGGGATTAAGCAAAGCAAATAAAGATTTAAGGAAGGAATCCATATCCTATCCTTTCCTCGAAGATATCTCCAAGATAACGACGTCCAAAGGGGTGCAATCGTGAAGGACATAAACTCTAGAAGATGCGAGGAGTCTACACGCGAAAGATAAGACCGAGGCGGGCCCGAAAGAGGGTAGGCCGGCCGGCCTAGGCCCATGAGGCCGGCTGGCCTAGCCTGTTTCCGAGGCGGTTCGGCCTCCCCTTCTACCGGTGGCTTCCTCAGCTTATAAATAGCTCGCACCTTATTCAACTCGGGGAATCAATCCACCCAGAACTCGACGAAAACCTAGGGCCAAGGCTGGAGGGAGACGACGGCCGCCGCAATTCTTCGAAGTTACCTATGAGATGGCTTAGGCCACCCCTAGCCGCCATGGCCTCCCTGCGAGGTTGTGCCATGGTGGAGTTCGGGAGTCATCCCCAACATTCGTCGGGGTATGTACACACATGATGGTGATATCAATCTACTCTTTATTCTAGTTGTCTCGACTTTGGTCTACTTCAATGCATGCTTTCTTTCTCATATGTGATGCATCCATATGTTCATAGTAAGATTAGATCTATTCATGGTGATTAGTCTATATCTTGCGGATACGTTGAGGTAGCGTGTTTTAGCTAGTTGGTTGATTACCCCGGTGTGGTGACAGCATGGCGGAGGGAAAAATTCTAGCGATGACATGATGTGGAATAGGATCGATGGCGAGTACCATGGTTGTCGTTGCGCGTGTAACACCCGGTTTATAAAAGAACATAAACCGAGCAATCATATACGTGCCAGGATCTATTTGAGTGCGATATGGGCAGCGCGGGTGACCGGAGTTCGTCTCCCACGGCGGCGCAGCGCGGAAGTTCGCCGGAGTACGCCGTTTCCGGCCCTCCGGGGGTCAAATAGACCCGGACTTGGGTCTGGGGTGGACTTCGCGGTATGCGTAATCCACCCAGGGCCTTAGCGTGGCACGGTGGTGCTCGGAGCTGCGCACGCGTGGACGGCGGCGGCTCTGCGGGTGGTGGTCGCCGGCGTGCGCGCGTTCTGGCGCCTAGGGTGCGCCTTGGCTACGGGAATTAGCGCAGAAGCAAGAGGGGGTCGGGGCGCAGCTCACCGAGGGGTCGAGGCGGTCGGACTTGCAGCGGAGCGGGGTCGACGTCGTGGTCCGGCGGCGGCGGTGGCGTGGATCTCGCGGTCCAGAAGTTGGGGTGGTCCTCCGGGCTTCTGGATCCCGAGGTTCGAAGCGTGGAGGTTCTGCGGAGGTATATCGGGGATCAGGGGGGCCAGAGCATCACCGGAGGTGAGCTATTGCTCGGAGGCGGCCTCACCTACGGCGACGGGTTTCGGGTGCGATTCCGGCATTGCAGGGGTCGGAGCAGAGGAAGACCGGCTTGGGAAGCTTCTTGGCGTCACAGCGGATCTTCTGCGGGGGTTCGCAGGGGCTGGGATGCAGCTTTGTGGTGGATTCACGGCGGCGCAGAGCCCTGCGCGGCGGAGCTCGGTGAGACGGGGCAGAGCTGGGTTCTGGCGGCGGTTGTGAGGCGAGGTGGGGAGCAGGGGGTCCGCGGAGGGGCCCATTTAAGGCCGGGCGGTGATCCTGGGCAGGCGTGCCCAAGGAAGGTCGCGCGCGAGGATCACGGGGGATTGGCGATGGCTGTTGCAACGGCGCGGTTGAGGTGGAGAAGACGGGGCCGACAAGCGGGCCCCGCTGGTCAGCGGCGCAGGGAGGGACGCGGGTGTTGGGCAGGCTGGCAGGTGGGGCCGGGTTGCAGCGGCTCGGGGGGGGAAGACGCGGGGTGCGGCTCGCAGTTGAGTCTCTGGCGCGTGGGCCGCGGTCACGCGGGGAGAGGGAGGAGCGGGTCACGCGGGAGGTGGACCGGGCGCGTGGGCCGCGCAGCGGTCTGCGGAGCGTGTGCTCGCGCGGGGAGACTGGTGAGCGGGCCCGGGTTGCAGGGAGGCCGAAGGGGAAGAGTGCTGCTCGCTGGCGTGCGGGTGGGAGCGGAGCGGGGGCGTTGGGCTGGGCTGCAAGAGAAAGATGGAGTAGCTGGGCCCGCGTGGAAGCGTTCTGGGCCAGCCAAGGAAAGGATGAGGAGGCCGGGCTGTGGTGTGGGCCGTGCGGGAAAGGGAAAGGAGAGAGGAGTGGGCCACCGGGGTTTGTTGGGCCAAGAGGGGAGAGGAAAAGGAGGTGGCGGGCTGGGCCACTTCGGGTTTTGGGCTGGGTGATGGGTTTGGTTTTTCTTTCCAAATCTATTCTATTTCTATTTCAAAACAAACCAAACACATTTGAATTCAAAATCAAATTTGAATTCAAAACACACTCACTCAATTAAAAACTATGCACCAGCATGAATGCAACAACAAAATTTAAACCTATGATAAATTTTAATTACTTGAGGATAAAAATTAGATTAAATGCAAGACTAACACAATAATCCTTAGAAATTTAAATAAAGCCAATTAAATTTATTATTAAATACTGAAATTTGAATTAGGGTGTTACAGGAAGCCGCCGGTTCCCATCCCGTCCACAGATCCTATAGAAGCCACATTCCTTAGGGAAAACGTCAAGAAGGTAACGGCCATCATGGCCGGCTAATGGTCAAGGGAGACGGAGCTGTTACCGAAAGTTCTCCGGATCAGCTCCCCACCATCAACCATTCCTTGCACCATAAGAGGAACCCCGGTAGACATCCTCTACAGTCCCACTGTCGGAGCCAACATCATCTCCAGTGAATGCGTGTTTCAACTCTTGGGAGATGAGCCGTTGGTTCAAACCGACAAAACCTTCTAGACTTCCTATAGAAAAATTCTAGAAGGAATTGGGATTTTGCAGAATGTGACTGTCATGCATGAAAATGTCGACGTGATCCTTGATTTTCATGTTTTCGATGTCCAAAACTTCGATCTCATGATCGGGCACCCCATTGAGAAATTGCTTATGGATGCGCCGACTCAAGGTAAACTCGATGTCCGTCTAGGGAAGGAAACCTTTTTGGTCCAAATCTCCAAAGCATCAAACTCTTTGGCCGAACCTTCCTTTGACTCTGAACCTATCATGGAGGAGAAGGGAATTCTCCCTTTTGACTCACCAGAATCCCTCCTTAAAAAAGATGCTGAAAAGTTCATCGAGGAGATTGATGATCCAACTAAATCCATAGACATATCTGAGTTTGAGTCTCCCCCTAGACCTCCGATCGAGTTGAAACCTTTACCCGCAGGCCTCCGTTATGCTTTCCTCCATGGTGATTCTCAGTCTCCCGTGATCACTAGCGACAAACTTTCAGAAGAAGAATCCGCGAGACTAATCACCGTCCTAGAGAAACATAGAACTGTTTTGGGATATTCCCTCCAAGATCTAAAGGGAATTAGCCCAACTCTTTGTACACATCGCATTCCCGTGGATCCAGCTTTCACGCCTTCTAGGGAACCTCAAAGGAGGTTGAACAATGCAATGAGGGAAGTCGTTAAGAAGGAGGTCTTGAAACTCCTACATGCTGGGATTATCTACCCCGTGCCGTATAGCGAGTGGGTTAGTCCCGTTCCGGTTGTGCCTAAGAAGGGAGGGTTGACAGTTGTCCCCAACGAGAAGAATGAGTTGATCGCTCAACGTCTCCCTACTAGGTGGAGGATGTGCATCGATTATAGGAAACTCAATAAGGCTACAAAGAAGGATCTTTTCCCGCTGCCCTTCATTGATGAAATGTTGGAGCGCCTTGCAAATCATTCCTTCTTCTATTTCCTTGATGGGTATTCCAGTTATCAACAAATCCCCATCCACCCTGATGACCAAAGTAAGACCATGTTCACATGCCCTTATGGAACGTATGCCTATCGTAGAATGTTGTTCGGGTTGTGTAATGCACCCGCTTCATTCCAAAGGTGCATGATGTCTATTTTCTCATACATGATTGAGCAGATCATGGAAGTTTTCATGGATGATTTCTCCGTCTATGCAAAACCTTTGATCATTGTCTTGAGAATTTAGATAAGGTCTTACAACGATGCGTGGAGAAAGACTTGGTGCTTAATTCAGAAAAGTGACATTTCATGGTCCTTGATGGCATCGTCCTAGGGCACATTGTTTCTGAACATGGGAGAGAGGTGGATCGAGCCAAGATTGAAGTTATAGAAAAGCTCCCACCTCCTGTTAATGTCAAGGGAATCCGTAGCTTTCTTGGCCATGCTGGGTTCTATCGCCGTTTCATCAAAGACTTTTCTCACATCGCTACATACCTCACAAGCCTCTTAGCTAAGGGTGCACCCTTTGACTTTACTAATGAGTGTCTTGATGCCTTTCACACCCTCAAGAAGACACTCATCTCAGCGCCAATCATCCAGCCCCCAGATTGGACGCTCCCCTTGAAATCATGTGTGATGCTAGTGACTACGCCGTAGGGGCTGTCCTCGGCCAAACTAGGGATAAGAAGCATCACACGATTGCTTATGCTAGCAAGACATTGATAGGAGCTCAACTAAAATATGCTACCACTGAAAAAGAGCTCCTCGTCTTTGTCTTCGCTATTGACAAGTTTAAATCTTACTTAGTAGGAGCAAAGATTGTTGTTTACACTGATCATGTTGCTTTGAAATATTTGCTCACTAAGAAAGATGCTAAACCTTGCTTGATACATTGGATCCTTCTACTCCAAGAATTTGATATTGAAATAAATGATAAAAAGGGAGTAGAAAACTCTGTTGTAGATCATTTGTCGCGTATGCATTTCACTAACATGTAGGAGCTACCGATAAATGACTTCCTCTGGGATGACATGCACTTGAAGGCAACGGACGTCACACCCTGGTATGCAGATATTGTGAATTTTATGGTTGCACAGTATGTACCACCAGGGGAAAACAAGAAGAAGCTGGTCTATGAATGTAGATGCCACCTGTGGGATGATCCGTACCTCTACAGAGTTTGTGCTAATGGCTTGCTAAGAAGATGTGTACCCACAGCCGAAGGAATGAGAATCATTGAGAAATATCATGCGGCACCATATGGGGGACACTATGGTGTATACCGTACTCAGGCCAAGATCTGGCAAAGTGGATTCTTTTGGCCAACCATGTACGAGGACACCAAAGACTTCATCCGGAAATGCTGAAGATGCCAGTACCATGGAGGAATCACTGAAAGAGATGCAATGCCCCTACAGAACAACCTCTAGGTAGAATTATTTGACGTTTGGGGCATTGACTTCATGGGACCATTCCCAAAGTCCTCTGACAGAGAATACATCCTGGTAGCAGTCGACTATGTGTCAAAGTGGGTAGAAGCAATGCCATGCCGTGCTGCCGATGCCAAGCATGCTCGAAGGATGTTCCACGAGATCATCTTTCCTTGTTTTGGAACACCAAGGATGGTGATAAGTGACGGAGGGTCTCACTTCATTGATAAGACCTTCCGAAACTTCCTAAAAAAGCTTGGTGCAGAGCACAACATTGCAACTCTATATCACCCCCAAACCAATGGTCAAGCAGAAACATCAAATAAACAAATCAAGAACATTCTACAAAAGACAGTACAAGAGATGGGGAAATCATGGAAGACGAAGCTACCCGATGCTCTTTGGGAATATCGGACTGCATACAAAACACCATTGGCCATGTCACCCTGTAACACCCAAAATGAACAAAGGGCATAATATGCTTTCTACATGGGAAAGCGTAAAGTTGATAGCCAAAAATTAATTTTTCTATCCATTGCTCGAATGGACAAACAGACACTGTGGTTGCGTAGAGCTCGTCGAGTACATTCCGTTTGACTATTTACATGATGTGTTTGGAGTTCGGATCAAAAAGTTATAGTTTTTTAAACTGCTAGGCGGGCGGGCCCAGTGACCCATGCTACAGTAATGACGTGCTACAGTACTGCCCCTCATAACCCTAGGCTGCCTCCCCTTCCCCTACCTGCGCCGCCATCTTTTGTCGTGGATCAAGAACAGAGAGGGGAGAGGGAGAGGAAGAGAAGAGAAGGGAGATTAGGGCACGCCGCCGTCCGTCGTCATCGTTCCCCTCCAAAAACCGGTAGGATTTCCTCTCCTCTTTCTGTTTTCCCCCATCTCCATGGCTTCTCTTCGCTGTTCATGGTGGTGCCGCCTTGTGTAGTGTAGCGTAGCGAGGTTGGATGCAAGGAACAAGGAGGAACGGAATGGAATCATCGTAGTTGTCATCGTCATTGCCGTCGCCTTAGATCTTTTCAAGGGGAAACCCTAGGTGAGACATGCCCCTTCTGTAGAACTTGATTTTACTCTAGTTTTAGAGGTTTTTAGTTCATAGGAGTAGCGGTATTAGTCGTCGTTCAAACTAGGGTTAAGGGTGTAGCCTCGTTGCTGTTCTCAGCACGCTGTCAATCTGCGCAGTTTCTGTTCGTGGCATTTTTTTGTGCTTTAATTGGCCTCAGAAAAATATTAAAACTTTATATGAGTTGGAGAAGACTTTGAGATCTTTCCGTGGCCATAAAGAACACCTCAATCAGATTTAAGATGAGGGAGAAACTAAGGTTGGAATCTGACGGTTTTTCAGTCTCATAATTCTGGGCAGCCTCAGTTAACATGAATTGTAGAATATAATAATGGCAGAATTGGACTTTCTGGTAGTTAAAAGAGTTGTATATAATTTCACAAGCTTTCCAGATTGGCAAAGTTCATATTTATACAAACTTTGGAGCTTTAGTTATGACAGTTTTAGTATGACTGTTCTGCAGGATCTGTCTGATCATCAGATTAAGATTCACCTCAAATTTACCCAATGATGATGATTTTCCCTCTACTTTTGGATAACTAGAAAGTTGTAGGCTATGAAGTTATCTTTCTTCTGGCAAAATATCAGAATTTTTTTGACCATCAGAATTAAGGACTCCAAAAAAGAGAAGCAACAGTGCTGCTGTTTTCACTAGATTAGCATATGTTGACGTTAGAACATTGTGTTTGGGCGTAGGATTGCTTTACTCGATGTCTTTATTTTGAAGTGTGCTTGTTTTGGTGCTGAGATATATTTGTGAACAGGTGGTGCACCTACGTACCATGCTTAGGTCACGTTCTTGATCTTCGGTGAAGGCAAGTAAACGTGGCACTGTGTTCCACAAGCTTTGGCTTTGCTGTTTGAATTGCCTCCACTAAATTTTAAGAATCTCACACTAGCCATATAATCTGAAATTAGAAGTTATTTGCTTTACTTTGCTCTACTTTGAAGTATATGGTGTTATATCCTGTGGACTATTATTGAATTATGAAGTGCATACATTGCAATATGTGCATTTGCACTCTTCCTGTTGATGTGCATTTGAAGAAACCGTAGCCAAATTGGTGCGGTAAGTACCGATACAGCAACGCACGTTGATGAGCAATGTGGTTGCAGCCCTCACTCCCTCTCTTTGGGATGTGTGGGTAGAAGTGAAGTTATGCATGCATTGCATCATTCGCATACGCATTGCACCTTTTGCATGTGCATTGAAGTATTGATATGAAGTTTACATATATTTTTCTACCTGAAGTTATTCATTGTCTGAAGTGAAGTCATGCATTGCATTGCACTATTTGCATGTGCATTGAAGTATTGATATGAAGTGTTCATATATTTAACTACCAGAAGTTATTCGTTGTCTCAGTATGATACTTCTTATTATCTTGTTATTAATCTGATGTTTAATGAAATTATGATTTAAATAGTTTGGTTAAAGTAGTTTGCTTGCTAAGGTTTTTCAATAAATCTCACACTTTGATTTTCCCCCTCACATGTGCTTGAGCTTGGATGTTGCATGCTTGGGATGGGAGTAGCAGCGTGTGTGCACTCAGTTATCAATATATGTTGAACAAATATTTTATAATAAAATGTATGGATGTGGAGACTTCGTTGTTGTTCTTTCATTTTCTCTTGCATGGTTCAGTTTGTGAAATTTTTATTTCACTCTAGTAAAATTTTTGTTAATCTATTTGAACGATTTAAGTTGCTTCCGCCTACTCTTTTTTATGTTTGCGTTGTCGTGTGGTAATTCTCTAGAAAATTATTCTATTTTCTTCTGGGGTGTTACAGTTGGTATCAGAGCCTAGGTTATAGGTTCTAGGCTTAAGTTGTTATGATAAAATTTGACCAACAATAAAACTTGACACACTTGCACATGTAGGAATGGTAGTTTTTATATAAAAGTGCAGTACCTTTCCTTGCTTTATCTATGGCTTGTGTTATTATTGTATTTTTGTGTTGGTGTTATTCGTGCTGTTATTTTAAATAGTTGTAAATATCTTTTCTTCAATGATCTAAATATTGGAGGCTTTTGTTGTTATCTTGGCCTGTAAGATCCAATAAGTTTTGAACCCTATAGAATAGATTATGTTTGGCTTTGCAGATGGGTTGAGTGGAGGGCCCCCACAATGCCTCTCTGCTTCGCCAAGTGAGGTTGGCCGAGGGTTAGGTTGACCCAACTATTTATATTCAAATGAAATGGTTCAATGATGGATGGATTGGCCACCATGTCGTGCATTGTAACTATTTTCTCTTGATATATCAAATGGGTGGGTCATTGTGTGCCTTGTCCTATAGATTGGAGTGGCGACGTTTCAGCCAAACCTTAGCCTGGTGTAGGTTTCTTTCCACTCTATTCAAAGTACACCTTAGTGTTAGTCGTCAAGATAAGGTGATAACAGACTCAGTTGGAGTTTCGTGAGGTTGTTATTGTTTAAGCCTAGTGTTGTGCTTGGTGATAGTCTGGATCCTTAATGTGACTTGAAGTCGCAAAGGCTTTGTGGACTTGTTTGACTAGTCTATGTGTTTTAGTGGCCTTGATGGCTGCAATAAGGATCTTAGTGGTTTTGTTTTATCCTACCATAGTTGTCCAGATGATCTAATAGCAGAAGTTTATCAAATGTTCTTTTATTCACATAGGATAAATGACATTCTACAATACGGTGCAAGGGACCAATTTGCGAGGATGATGACTTGTAGTTGTTCCTTGGCTAGTGCCTATGTGGACAAAAGTTTTGGAAGTTGTTCAATGGTGATTTTGTCATGCTTCTTTGGTGAACCTGTCATGGTTGACACAATGTTTCGAAAATATGATGTTATGAGCATAACCCTTAGTGGTTGGTCTAGCATGGACTTTCTAGAAGGCATATACAAATGGAATAAAGATGTGATGCTATGTTGGTGTGAGTCTACAAACATACTGGCAGCTGACCTAGTGGTTCTTGTTGTTTAATGATGCTCGTGTCAAGGGAAGCTCTAAGACATTTTGGCTTTGAAGGAGAAAATGATGTGGTGTCAATATGACGATTCTTCAAGAGACTTAAGTTCTCTGATTTCTCTCCTATATTCTCTGATGGATCGAGTGGGGCTAAGAAAGTGAAGCTAACTCTTAGCTTAAAGTTTTATATTGTAGTGGAGGTACGAGCAGTTGTTCTAGGGTCCTTGATGAGAAGGTTAAATAAAGTATTTTCATTAAGTGGTTTTTTTTGAAGTAAAGTTTGATGTGTGGATGGATACACGTGCTAATTGAAGTTATTGGCACAATTGCTTGGCATGATTGCTATATCAAAAAAAGGTTTGTTTACTTGACAATGTGACATCATGTGGTTGGAGCTACAAGTGAAGAAAGTGTAATGCTTGGATAGTGTTGTCCCAATGGATCCATATGTGATTCCTTAGTCTTTTCTTTTTTGCTAGTCGTGAAGGAGTTCAAGTGTTTTACCATCATCTACAAGAAGTCTAAAGACAAGTTTGGAGAAGAGTTTTCTCTAAGCTTAGTTCTAATAGTATGCGCTTTGTTTTGAGGCATGAAAACAAGAATGTGCTGTTATTGTGCAATTTTGCCAAATAGGGAATGCTAACCCTTGTTACCATGGTTAGAAGGCAAAGGATTCATCTGATGAGTTGCCATGTTTGCCTCGTAAATTGGAGCCTCTATTTAGGATTAAGTTGATTCAGGGAACTCAGCCCACCTTTAGGTCTCCATATAGGATGGTAGCCATTGAGCAAAAGGAATTGAAGAAACAGATTTGTTATCTTATAGCAAAAGGATTTATTAGACAAGTGTCTTGCTTTGAGCAACTCCTATGATATTTGTGGAGAAGAAAGACAGAACTAAAAAGCTTTATGTGCATTATAGAAGATTTAATCACGATGGAATCATTGTTAATACCTGGAATGTTGCTTCTGTGGTCGAGTAGGAGAGACCGACAACTACCATGGATGTTTGAAGTTTTCTTGGTTTTCTGGATACTATCATCCGTGTGCAAAGCCAATGACAAAGCTAATAGTGAATGGTCCTCCTTTTGTTTGGACTGATGATTATGAGGCGAGTTCTCATACTCTAAAGTAGGATCTGGTGAGTGCTCCTATTTGGGTGTTGCTAGAGAGTGGCAAGAATTTCAGAGTGTACACGGATGCCCCCCATGTTGGTCTTGGTTTTGTGCTCATGCAGGAGGGTAGGGTGATCTCTTATGCATTCAGGCAGTTGAGAAAGCACGAGGAGAATTTTCCTACACATGACTTAGAGTTAGCAGCTGTGGTTTTTGCATTGAAGATTTGGAGACATTATCTCTATGGTGAGTCATGTGATATCTTTATGGATCATCAGAGTCACAAGTATATTTTCACTCAGAAGGAGTTAAACTTGAGATAGAGGAGGTGGCTTGAGCTGATTAAGAATTATGATTTGACTATCCAGTATCATCCTGGCAAGGCAAATGTTGTTGCAGATGCGCTCAGTAGGACCGGTGTTCCTAAGACTTGTATGTCTTTGATAGTTTATTTGGACCGTATGGGTATTTCTCTCTGCTATGCTGGTGTTGCCCGTGAGGTGACTCGATTGTTGATTCAGTCACCGTTGCGTGAGCAAGTGCGAGTGGCACAATTGCAAGATTGCTTGCTTTAGGCTGTTCGCAAGCGTATTTTGGCAGCGAGACCTTGCGAGTTCAGTATGGAGAAGGATGGCACTATTTTTCTCAGAGGTCACTTTTGTGTACCACAGAAAGCCACAATAGAGATGGAGATTTTGAGGGAAGCTCATCACAGTCTATATACAGCGCACCCTAGTGAGACAAAGATGTATAAAGATTTGAAGCAAAGCTTCAGATGGAAGCGGATGAGGGTTGATTTTGCTAAATATGTAGATTCATGTGGTATTTGTCATAAAGTGAAGTCTGAGCATCAGAGGCAAGCTGGATTGTTGAAACCATTAGAGATCCCTATGTGGAAATGGGAGAACATTGCCATGGACTTTGTGGTTGGTTTACCTCGTTCCCCTAGGGGTAAGGATGCTATTTGGGATGTAATTGATAGACTCACGAAGGTTGCCCATTTTATTCCCATGAAGACTACAAATTCTGCTTCGGATTTGGTTCCCTTGTATATCAAGGAAGTGGTGAGGTTGCATGGTGTGCCTAAGTCTATTGTTTCTGATCATTATTCCAAACTATTTTTGGAAAAGTTTGCATGGTGCTTTGGGCACTGGATTGGATCTCAGCACTGCTTTTCACCCTCAGACGGATGGTCAGTCAAAGCGTACTATTCAGACACTAGAAGACTTGTTGCGATCTTGTGTCCTCTCTTGGAAGGGTAGTTGGGAAGACCACTTGCCTTTGGCAGAGTTTGCTTATAATAATAGTTATCAGGCTAGTATTAAAATGGCTCCATATGAAGCATTGTATGGCCGCAGGTGTATTTCCCCACTTTGCTGGGATGTCGTAGGTGAGAGGTCTTTCATTGGTCCGGATTGGGTACAACAGACTCATGATAAGGTACGGGAGATTCGTCAGAACTTGTTGACAGCTCTTAGTCATCAGAAGAGCTATGCAAATGTTAGACAGAGGGATTTAGAGTTCTCAGTTGGTGGTGAGGTTGTTCTCAAGGTGTCAACAACAAAAGGTATTGTTCGTTTTGGCACTAGAGGAAAGCTCAGTCCGAGGTACATTGGACCCTACATGATTACCGCTCGAGTTTAAGCCTTGGCTTATCGTTTGCAGTTGCCTGAGTAGATGAGTGGTGTGAACCTGTGTTTCTTGTATCAATTTTGAGGAAGTATCTAAACGATCCCGAAAGAATGATGCTGAGCTAGTTGTTATTTAGCAAGACTTGACTATGGAATGTCACCAAGTGCGCATATTGGATTTTTCAGATCGCGTTATGCGGAATAGAACCATCAAGTACGTGAAGGTGCTATGGACTAATCAGTCAGAGCAAGAAGCCACATTGGAATTGGAGGCGCAGATACGCGAGAAATATCCAGAGCTCTTCGAGCCTAGTAAGTAATAGGTTGTTTATATGTGATTCTTTTTCCCAATCATGCGTTAGTGATGCTGAATTCGGGGACGAATTCCTTTAAGGAGGCGAGAATGTAACACCTAAAATGAACAAAGGGCAAAATACGCTTTCTACATGGGAAAGCGTAAAGTTGATAGCCAAAAATTATTTTTTTATCCATTGCTCGAATGGACAAAGAGACACTGTGGTTGCGTAGAGCTCGTCGAGTACAGTCCATTTGACTATTTACATGATGCGTTTGGAGTTCGGATCAAAAAGTTATAGTTTTTTTTAAACTGCTAGGCGGGCGGGCCAGTGGCCCACGATACAGTAATTACGTGCTACAGTGCCGCCCCCTCATAACCCTTGGTTGTCACCCATAACCCTACCTGCGCCGCCATCTTTTGGATAACTAGAAAGTTGTAGGCTATGAAGTTATCTTTCTTCCGGCAAAATATCAGAATTTTTTTGACCATCGGAATTAAAGACTCCAAAAAAGAGAAGTAACAGTGCTGCAGTTTTCACTAGATTAGCATATGTTGACGTGAGAACATTGTGTTTGGGTGTAGGATTGCTTTACTCGATGTCTTTATTTTGAAGTGTGCTTATTTTGGTGCTGAGACATATTTGTGAATAGGTGGTGCACCTTCGGACCGTGCTTAGGTCACGTTCTTGATCTTCGGTGAAGGCAAGTAAACGTGGCACTATGGTCCACAAGCTTTGGCTTTGCTGTTTGAATTGCCTCCACTAAATTTTAAGAATCTCACACTAGCCATATAATCTGAAATTGGAAGTTATTTGCTTACTTTGCTCTACTTTGAAGTATATGGTGTTATATCCTGTGGACTATTGTTGAATTATGAACTGCATACATTGCAATATGTGCATTTGCACTCTTCCTGTTGATGTGCATTTGAAGAAACCGTAGCCAAATTGGTGTGGTATGTATCGGTACAGCAACGCACGTTGATGAGCAATGTGGTTACAGCCCTCACTCCCTCTCTTTGGGATGTGTGGGTAGAAGTGAAGTCATGCATGCATTGCATCATTCGCATACGCATTGCACCTTTTGCATGTGCATTGAAGTATTGATATGAAGTTTTCATATATTTTTCTACCTAAAGTTATTCATTGTCTAAAGTGAAGTCATGCATTGCATTGCACCATTTGCATATGCATTGAAGTATTGATATGAAGTGTTCATATATTTAACTACCAGAAGTTATTCGTTGTCTCAGTATGATACTTCTTATTATCTTATTAACAATCTGATGTTTAATGAAATTGTGATTTAAATAGTTTGGTTAAAGCAGTTTGCTTGCTGAGGTTTTTCCATAAACCTCACACTTTGATTTTCCCCCTCACAGGTGCTTGAGCTTGGATGTTGCATGCTTGGGATGGGAGTAGCAGCACGTGTGCACTCGATTATCAATATATGTTGTACAAATGTTTTATAATAAAATGTATGGATGTGGAGACTTCATTGTTGTTGTTTCATTTTCTCTTGCGTGGTTCAGTTTATGAAATTTTATTTCACTCTAGTAAAATTTTTGTTAATCTATTTGAACGATTTATGTTGCTTCCGCCTACTCTTTTTTATGTTTGCGTTGTCGTGTGGTAATTCTCCAGAGGATCATTCTGTTTTCTTCTAGGGTGTTACACACCCTATCAGCTAGTATACGGGAAGACATGCCACTTGCCTGTTGAGCTAGAGCATAGGGCACACTGAACAATTCGGAAATTCAACATGGACTTTAAGAAAGCCGGAATGCTCAGGAAACAACAGCTATCAGAACTGGAAGAATGAAGGGATAAAGCATACCATAGTGCCAAAATCTGCAAAGAGAAGACAATGAAGTGGCACGACAAAAGGATCAAGCAAAAGGAGTTCAAGCCAGGAGATAAGGTATTGCTCTTTAATTCCAGGGTTAAGCTATTTGGACATGGCAAGCTTCGTAGTAAATGGGAAGGACCGTACACCGTCATCAACATTGCGTCACATGGAGCAATCACTCTTCAAGACGACAGAGGTAATGCCTTCAAGGTAAATGGTCATCGTCTGAAAATTTTCCTAGAACCCGATAATAAAGAGTATGATGTGATCAACTTCATCGAAGAAACCTAGCCTTAAAATAAAAAAATAATAATTAATAAATAAAATTGCCTAGACAACCCTTATCCTCCTAGGTTCCTTTTGTTTTGCTTTGTCCTCTAATAATATGCAGGCAAAAGAACAAGTGTGTGTGTGGGGGGGGGGGGGGGGAGGTCGCCTGACCCCCAGATCATCTACATAGCACAAAGGTATGCAACCAAATGCCTCACTCTCCTTGGTCCCTGAGCTTTAAAACTGATCATCTAAATCAAGCTCAAATAAAATGAATCAACATAATCCTCTTGCGCTACATACTTTCCGTGGTTGGCTTGCATATGTTTTATTCCTTACTTACCATCTTGATGCTTGTGGACAAATATCTTTAGGACCACATGCTCATCTAAATAGTTGATGTGTGTGATATGGTTTGACGACATGATCTTCACTCTTAATGTTTAAGTACTTGGGAAAATTTATTTTGAAAAAAAAAGAGAAAAAAAAACTTGCAAAGGTCCTCTTTGATTTGCCAAAGTCCTACCAAAGCCATATAATGAATTATCTTGAAAATCTTACACATATGCTGCTTGTCTTTGCATTGAGCATTGTCAAATTGTTGTGACCCTTGGAAGAATTCTTTTCATGCTTTCATGATCAAGATTCACGTGCACACTATATACCCCCTTGCTACGCTTCCATGAGAAGTTAGCACTGTACCACATTTTACATCCCACAAAATAAAAACTCTACAACAAGTGCCTTGTTTCACTCGGGATGAGCAAAAGGCTAGCTTGGGGGTGTGTTGACGGTCATTAAGTGTGAAATATGACCGTCAACTATACTCATAAAAGAAGGAAAACCGTACCTCTTACTCACGTATTTGTATCACTAACATTGCTCCACAGTTGTTTTCGAAGATTTGTGTTTTCAGGAGCACAAGTCCGGAATAAGAAGAAAACATGAAGAATACACAAACAAAGTCACAGAAGATCGCGTCCTGCGTAACACATGCAAAAGAGGCCCACCTGACAGACCAAACCAACCAACTGGACCCCAGCACCGACGTACCAACATCAGGGCCCACTAGGCAGACACACGAAGAAAGGCGGTGGCTAGGGGCGCCAAGGTGGGGCCGGCCGAACCCATGGTTTGGCCGAACCTACCCTGGTTCCCGTCCAGGTGGACTTTGGCGGGAAGGCGGTGCTGATCCTCCTAAAGGCGGTTCTTAGTGTTTCCATGTATAGTTTTGGCGGAAACCGACCTATCCAAGCTATATAAGGGGCCTCCCTCCACACACTCCACACACACCACTTGAAGGCCTCTCTCTCACACTCTCTTGTGACTTGTACTCCTTAGGATAGTGGAGCTAGGCTAGTACTTCATCTTCTTTAGCGAATCAAGTCGTCCTCGAGGTCGGCGAGCAATCCTCGGCCTCTGGTATGGCTTTGTATTCTGACTTTCGTTATGCTATTCATTCTGAGTTTGTTCTTGGTTATCTTTCTATGTTCTTAGCTTGCTTAGCCTTGATCTATGCTTTATCAAGTTATACTAGTTGCTTGCTTAGACCAGATGATCTGGGTAAGGATATAGGTTCGTTGTGCTTTCGGGCTTACCTTAGGATCTTACTTGTCCATCCGAAGGGTGGGGGATCCGGGGGTGCTAAGGTAGTGACCTCATATGCGGGCATGGTGCCCGGGTATGCGGGATCCCTCGGATATGATGGTGCTCCATGATCTGACTGAGGTAGACCCTAGGTAGTGACAGCTTTGTTGGTCCACCGGGAAGCTGCTTCTCGGTTAGCGTACTCCCCGATGTTAGGGTATCATGTAGGAGTTCATGTAGAGATGAAACGGGACTGGATGTTCTCTAGTGCGGGTCATTCTCTCCGATGTCCTTAATTTCCCGGCACCTGCAGTTCTAAGAATGTGGCTAACATAATTTATCTACTAACATGAATAGTATACTAGGATCTGTGCCTATGCTCCCACTAACCTTAGGTGTGCTTATTTATTCTTTATTCATGAGAGTTGGTTGTTCTGTGTGTGTCACATTACCCCTGATTATCCTTTATTTATCACTTACCCATGTATAATCAGCAGTCTGCACCTTATTTCATAATGTCTTGGTTATGTAACTAGTAAATATCTTTACACAACCTCGCCATCCCTTGAGAAAATATAAATAATGATACCCTGAATACTTTCGGGTGAAATGCTACAACGGTATATCCGTGCACTTGTGGATCTTTCTGTAAACGTTAAGACATACCAACCCAGCATTTCTAGTGCCGTTGCCGGGAACGAGCTTAACAACCCCGTTCCTAATGATTGCGCTAAGAAATGCAAACAGTGTACTAAGGCAGAAAGTAACCTCAGATAAGTAGAACTTGCTACTTACGCAAACTCAAGATCCCGCAGATCAAAGAAAGTAACTAAGCAAGTAACTTAAGTAAAAAGTAAAACTAGCAAAAAACTGAAGATAAACGAGGAACTTACTTGATTATAAATTCCCCCGAGGTGGGTACAAAGTTGGGGTAAGGTCGAGAGAACTCGACTCCTCCCCTTTAGCCCGGCTTCCACCAAAGCTCTCACCTCACACTCTCCCTATTCTACTAAGATGAAGAACTACACTTTGAGGCACTCAAGCTGCAAGTGGTGTGTGTTACAAGTGAGGCGAGGGGTCCTATTTATAGCTGCCAAGGTCGGTGAAACGGTTAACCGTTGCAAGCCTACGCTACCTCTGCCTTGGCTTCAACTCCACGTGAAAGGGTGTCGTCAGAGGCTGACAAGTGTGGCTGGGTGGCCTCACCTAGGTCGGCCGGCTTGTGGATGACGCCATGCGTCCACCGACTTTGTGTGGACGGCTCTGATCGCTTCTGGAGGTCGGTACTTCTGGAGGTTTGATCAACAGATGTTCTTTGGGCCAGGCGGCCAGGCTCTAGAGGCTTTTCGGCCCTCCATTGCACCGATGTTGGGTATTTTAGCGACTGCGAATAAATCCGCAAGTGCACGGATACCGTTGTAGCTTTCACCGGTGAGTATTCAAGGGTTATTGTATCCACAGGGAATGTGTGTGCACTAACTTCTAACTGAGTCGGTCCAAGGACACACCAAGATATGTGGCAAGGATAGAGAGGATTCCTGAGGTAGTACTAGATGAGTTAAGATCGATCTCTCAGGCTAGATACTCGTTTTGAGCACCGGCTTACCCCTGAAATGGTCAGGAGACTCCGGCCAACGGCTCTACGTTATATCCGAACGTGGAGAGCTACTAAGGACCTACAGGACTGTCACCACCTGTGGACTACCTCACAGACCATGGGATATAAGGCAAACGAAGGTAACCCTTAGCCTAGACACCACGTCTATTCTACTGATTACTACCATAGTCTAACTATGTTTGGTACCCCGCAGCAAACTACGGCTCTCTATATAAATATAGAGCGACGAACCCGCGAGTAAGAGAACTGATCTCACTCAAAGATAAGTACTATGCAAGAAAAGAGAATCACAAATACCAACTTACTTTACTATGAAAGAAGCCGATATACATAGAGGTACAGCTTGGAGAAGAACACCAACAGGCCCGACGCTTCCCCGAACTACTCCTCACTCTGCTCCTTTATTATAGCACTAGCGAACTAGCACATCGCCTTTACAATGTGGCACTACTCCTACTCTTGAATGGTGTGTTTTGAGAGGGGTGAGGGAGGCCCCTTTTATAGTCCTAATAGGTCGGTTCCCGCCCTCGGTAAATATGGGAAAATAGTGCACCACCTTGTTGTGGCTAAGATCAAGTTTCCTGCCAAAGATGAGGCCAGTTGGCGCCAAAAAGGGTTCGGCCGACCCTGTGGTTAGGCCGACCCCCGGGTGCCGCCTCTCGCACTGCCTTTCATTCTGGACACTGCCAAGTGAGCCCGTATCTTGTGTACGTCGATGCCGGGGCTCTGTATGTCAATTTTCTCTGTCAAATGGGCCCATCTTGTGAGTGTGACGCAGGATGAAGGCTTTTGTGTGTTTCTGTTGCATCTTATGCTTGTTTTCTCCTTATTCTGAGTATGGGTGACTGCAAACCAAGAATCACCAAAACTCGTGGAATTGATTAGAATTAAGTCCTACAACTACATTTGGTGTTTGATTGATTGGAAAAGCTGCAGGAGTTGACGGCATTATTTCTGACTTAAGGACCATCAACAACACCTTCACACTTAGCCTTTGCTCGTCCTCGAGTGAAGGAGGAAGGACTAAGGTGAAACATAACATCCAAAGGTATGAAGCGAGCATAAGAGATATTCCGAACCTCACCTTGCACTTGTGAACTTTAAAGTATCTATCATGCCATCTTGGGTAGTTGAGAAGTGGAACGGTCCTGAATCAAGTCACTTCAACTCTACATGCTAAGTAGCTTGGGATTTTTCAATGGTTTTTCAAAAACAAACCTTGCTTAGCTCCTCATTTGATACTCTCGGATCACTCAAGGTGTATAAGTCCTCACCAAGGCATTTGACTTGCCCCTTTTTTTCATCCTACTTCTAATGATGGCCATATGTGGAGCTTAAGGTAGGAATGAAGGAAAAATATACTTGCATCACATATATTGCATCACATATATCCAAGGAGGAAAACTAGTCATACTATCAGATCAAGATGTGCACGTGTATGGATATAGTGGAAGGTATATGGTGGATGGATACTCCTTTTGTGTGGTCTCTCTCCATTTGAAAATTCTTTTTGAGAGCATGGCTATCCTCTTTTTTTTATCTCTCCCTTTTTTTTCATGGACCTTCATGTGTCCAACTTTTTTTTTCTTTATTTTTGTATGCTTGGACCTTCATGTGTCCACTTTTTTTTCTTATGGCCCATGTCTCTTTTGTAACAAAAGATGGAGAAAAAGACCACAATCACATAATGTGGAGTTTTTATTTTGTGGGAAGTAAGGAGTGGTACAATGCTAAGTTCTCATGGAAGCATAGCAAGGGGGGTATATGGTGTGCATGAGAATCTTGATCATGTAAGCATGAAAAGAATTCTTCCGAGGGTCACAACAATTTGACAATGCTCAATGTAAAGACAAGCAGCATAAGTGTAGGGTTTTCAAGATAATTCACTATATGGCTCTGGTAGGACTTTGGCAGATCAAAGAGGAGCTTAACAAATTTTTTTAAAATAATTTTCCCAAGTACTTAAACATTAAGAGTGAAGATCATGTCATCAAGTCATATCACACACATCAACTACTTAGATGAGCATGTGGTCCTAAAGAAATTTGTTCACAAGCATCAAGATGATAAGTAAGGAATAAAACATATGCAAGCCAACCATAGAAAGTATGTAGAGCAAGAGGGCCATGTTGATTCATTTTATTTGAGCTTGATTTAAAGGATCAATTTTAAAACTTATTCAAACTCATGAACCAAGGAGAGTGAGGCGTTTGGTTGCATACCTTCGTGCTGTGTAGATGATTTGGGGGTCAAACACCCCCCCCCCCACACTTGTTCTTTTGCCTGCATATTATTAGGGGACAAAGCAAAACAAAAGGAACCTAGGAGGATAAGGGTTGTCTATCCAATTTTATTTATTTATTTATTTATTAAAAGTTGATTTTAAGGCTAGGTTTCTGTGGCAGAACCGCCTAAATTATCCCGGCTCAAGTGCGCAGGCCATCACCATAAAGGCAACATTAGCTCAAACGCACTTCAAACGGAACAATTCTGGGTCTGTCGGGTAACGTCCCGATACAACCACTGGTTCTCGGATCGAATAAGCATACCCCGCACGAAGGCGAGTCCAGAGATATTACAACCACAATTTTACAACACAGGCAAATAAATGATTACAAACCAGTTCCAAAACATTATTACAAAGCCAACTTAAGTAAAAACAGCTATACAAGCCATAAGTGCAAGTTCAGAGTTGAAACAGCGGAAGATAAAACACGACGGCTACAACATGTCGCAAAAAGGATACCAGGCTAGCCCAAGCATGGTATCACTCGTCATAGTCATTGCCGGTCGAAGACGTATCCCACTCTACGGACCAGCCAGGAGGCAATGAGCAAGGATAAGTCAAGCTAGCGATCTGATCCTCAAAACTCATACCTGAAAAAGAGTGGCAACAGCAAGGCTGAGTATTCTAATACTCAGCAAGACTTAACCGACAACGGGTATAAGTAACCCACCTTAGCTAGACTATGCAAGGCTTTGTGAGGCTCTAGTTTTCCTTTGCTGAAAAGCAATAAAGAGTATGTCCTTACTTTCAAGTTTTAGCTTCAAGATTCTAGTTGATTAACCATTCTATGTAAGCAACTACTATCCAATCATGGTGGAAAAATTATAAGCAAACAACAAGATTGATCAGAGTATTGTTGCTCTTATTACTCTGTGTGGCAGATCAATCAAGCAGTCTCATTTCATCGTGAGAGGCGGACGATTCTGAATCGAAATTCAACCTTGCAAGGATAACCTAGCACACACGTCTGGAACACCGTCGGGTCATTCCCAAACAACCGTTGACCTTTCTTTCCGGCTTGTGGATAGGGTCACTCTCTCCGACTACAGGGCTCCAAGGCCGAACCTTGTCCCTCGAAGCCGTAGTGTTGCGCAACATAAATTAAAACCTATCCCTACTGAGAGAGTGAAAGGTATATCCACTCCCCGGTCCAATCGGCTACTAGGCTTGCCGCGTACCATATTTACGGCATGTGGCTAGTACTTTCAAAAACTTAAC
Organism: Panicum virgatum; assembly: GCF_016808335.1. Taxonomy (NCBI): domain Eukaryota; kingdom Viridiplantae; phylum Streptophyta; class Magnoliopsida; order Poales; family Poaceae; genus Panicum; species Panicum virgatum. Next base: position 33,371,221 of record NC_053146.1, on the reverse strand, counting down.
CGGCACTACCACACACCGCGACCTTAGCAAGTTCATCAACACAGACGGGGTATCACATAAGGTCATGATATCGAACACCACCCCGTCCGTCGTCCTTATATTGATAACAGAAAGTAAACAATCAATTCCTATAAAGCTCGCGAGTGACAGGCAATCACTCGACTTTTACCGGTCCTATAAGCTTAGCAAGTAGTCGAACGCAGGTCTAGTGTTCAGTACATAGGTTTCTAGGATCATGCATCTAGGGTTTCAATTCAAATCCTATGAACTGTAAATGCACAAGTAAGTAATACAGTAGTGATAATAATTTGAAGTATAGGTTATGTCCGGGGCTTGCCTTCTCGGTAGTCGCTAACTGTTTCAGCTCTAGGCTCTTCCGAACTTTGGTCCGGGGCTTCAGTTAGTACGGCGGTGTTCACTTGAGCTTCGAGATCACCACCGTCAGACTCCGGAATCAGCTCGTACGTCCCGTCCGATAAGGCAGTCGTATCTAAATGTAATGCAAGAACAACATTAAAAACACACATGGGCAATCGTTTATAGAGTAGTTAAATAACAAATTTAACTACACAAGGCATCATGATCAACAGCACAAAAGAAGTTAACTAACTTCATAAAATGAGTGGTGGTGATTTCCTATACGATTAAGTCATGGTTTGTAAATAAATCAACAACTCAGAATACAAATAGTAATAAAATCTACCAAAATTACACTAAACAGAACATGAACAAAGTAATCTACCCTACAAAAATCATATCAAGACATGTAACCATTTAATCACAATAAATCATTTATGCAGGAAACACCTAGTAAAAGCTTGAATTATACAGATCAAAATAGAGCAAAACAGAAGCTCAAAATTTAACAGGAGATCTACACAGGGATGATTTATCTACTTTGAATTTTTCATGATTTTATCTACACATAATTAATTCTGAGAAAATAAACAAAACAGACATCATTTTAGAAAGATTCAATTTTAGCTTCTGTTCTAGCAAAGAACTAAGGCTTAAACTTCCTGGACAAGTTAAGGTATTCCAGATGAACACTCAGGAATATTTTCAGGATTTCACAAGAACAGAAACTATTTATCATAAATAAAGTGTACTAAACAAAGTTTAAATCAAAGAAAAAGCTACACAAGAGAACTGATCATGAAATTTTTATAGAAAAGCTAGTGTAACATGAGTAAACTACCACAAAAATTTCAGAGCAAGACCAGCTTTCAAGCATTAAATAAGAAAAAGACTAAACATCTAGTATTTATATACCTAGTAACACAAATCAAGGTCTACAGCAAAAACTTGTAACTACAGCCTAACATATTATGGTTCTACTGCATAGAGCTCTTCAAGAGGATTCCAAAACATCAAGATTTTCTATTTTATGAATTTTCTACGAATTGATCTAGAATTTCAAAGTTCACAGCAAACTAAAACAAACAAGTCCTTATAGCACTATTTCCCTGAGTCACTGACATCGCAGACAACCCCCTGGGGTTTATCAAATTCAAACCCGAGGTCCTCGGGTCGGGTCAGAGGGGGAGCGCGGGTTTGACCGGCGATTTCCCGGCGAGGGGCTCACCGGCGGCGAGGGTGGAGGGGTGCGTGAGCCTCACGGGTTCAAGGCGCACCTCTGGGTGCTTGGAATCGAGGCTAGGGCGGTCGGAGGTGGGGTGTCGACGGCGAGCGGCGGCTTGCGGGCTCGGAGCACGGCGGCGGGGTGGCTCCGGTGAGGTTTGGGCGAGGGGAAAAGGCCTGGGAGCTGCGCGAGGTCGAGGCGGTGCTAAATGTGGGGGCTGTAGGGGTGGAGCGGGTCTGGGTTGGCGGCTCCGCGGCGGGGTGGAGCTCGCCGGGGTTCAAGCAGGGCGGCGGCGGCGTTCTGCGGCGTGGGAGCGAGGGGAGAGGAAAGGGACGAACGAAATCGATTGCTGGGGTTTATGTAGTGCTTAGGCGCTCGCTAGAAGAGGCGGCGGCTGCTACAGCTGGCTCTCCACTGCGACGGTGAGGTGGCGGTCGCCGGGGCGGTTCTGGAAGCGGCGGGGCGCGTGGCACGGCCGAGGAGGCTCCAGTGCGAGGCAACAGGAGGGGGAGGTGGTCGTCCGCGACGCGTGGGCGCCAGCGCACGGCGGAGTAATGGCCGGAATGGCCGGGAAGGCGTCGGCAGCGGCGCTGTCGGTGGCGTCGGCGGCGAGAACAGAGCAGGGAGGTGGGAGATGGTCATAAGGGTCGATTTGTAATTACCAAAAATTCCAGGGACCTCTCTGTAAACAAGCAATAACTTTTAAACTAAAGCTCAAATGAAAAAGTGCCCAACATGAAAGTTGTTCAACTTTTCAAGATCTACAACTTTGATGTTGTGCAAAAATTTATTTGACCAAAGATTCAAGAGCTAAAATTAAAATCATTGAAGAGATTTTGAATTCTAGGAAATTTGTCTTTTTCAAAGCAAATTCACTTCAACTCTAGACTCAAAAGCAAAAATGGCTGCCATGCATTAAATGCACTGAAATTTTGCGAAAACACCCTGCACTAAAGCTATAATTACACAACCTATTCAACACAACTGCAGAAAGGACCTTGCATAAAATCATAATTACACATATAACCTTTCATAATTACAAAAATATCCTTTTTAAGCAAATCAAACACATGATGCATAGTAAACATACATAATTACTGTGCAGACACCTATTTAATTACTGTGCAGACACCCGGGGTGTTACAGCCTTCCCCCCTAAAAGGAATCTCGTCCCGAGATTACCGGAAGAAAAGGATGCAAAGACTTGGTACCTGGATTGGTTCTAAGAAAGTCGGGAAAGTTTCTTTGGAGAAAATTTTCAGTTTCCCAAGTAGCTTCTTCTACAGTATGCTGATTCCACTGGATTTTGTACATTTTAACTTTCTCCCTTCTAGTACTTCTTTCTTTGGTGTCAAGAATCTTGATTGGATACTCCTTATAAGAGAGATCGGATTCAATCTCGATATCCTGTGGTTCAAGGATCTCAGTAGGTACCCTGGTGCACTTCCGGAGTTGTGATACATGGAAGACATCATGAATGGCAGCCAACTGAGATGGAAGACGAAGTCGGTAGGCAACGGGTCCACAAGTTTCGATAATTTCAAATGGCCCGATGTATCGGGGTGCTAATTTTCCTTTTACGCCAAAGCGTTGAACACCTTTAGTAGGAGATACTCGCAAATATACGAAGTCCCCTACCTCGAATTGTAAAGGATCTCTTCTTTTGTCTGCATAACTTTTCTGTCTTGATTGGGCTACTTTAAGATTAACCTGGATAACTCTGACTTGCTCCTCTGCCTCAGAGACTAAATCTGGCCCAAAAATTTTGCGTTCTCCAGCTTGTGACCAATTCAAAGGAGTTCGACACCTTCGACCGTATAATGCTTCAAATGGTGCCATTTGCAAACTGGATTGATAACTGTTATTATATGAAAACTCTGCCAGTGCTAGGCATTTAACCCAGTTCTTGCCATATTGAATAGTACATGCCCTCAACATATCTTCAAGGATCTGATTGATTCGTTCAGTTTGCCCATCTGTTTGTGGATGATACGCTGAACTACGAATCAGTTTTGTTCCAAGGGATTCTTGCATTTGTTCCCAGAAACGTGCTATAAACTGAGGCCCGCGATCAGAAATAATCGTCTTTGGAATTCCATGTAAACGAACAATCTGATCGAGATAAATCTCTGCGTAGCCTCTTGGCAGAATAAGTGGTGTGTACTGGAATAAAATGAGCGGTTTTGGTGAGTCTATCAACGATTACCCAAACAGAATCATGCTTATGAGGAGTAGTGGGTAAACCAACGATAAAATCCATACTAATGTCCTCCCATTTCCAGGATGGAATAGATAAAGGTTGGAGAGTACCAGCTACTTTCCAATGACTAGCTTTAACTCTTTGACAGACATCACACTCAGAAACATATCTGGCGATCTCTCTTTTCATTCGAGTCCACCAGAAATTTTGTTTGAGATCATGGTACATCTTGGTACCACCAGGATGAATCGAAAACTTCGATAGATGTGCTTCATCAAGGATTTGCTTTCTAAGCTGATGATCCTTAGGTACCACCAGTCGAGATTCAAACCATAGAACTCCTCTGTGAATCCACTCGGAAACATTTATACTTTGCTTCACCTTGTGATAACTTTTCCTTGATGATCTCGATACCCTCATCATGTAATTGTCCCATGATGATGCTATCATGAAGTGTAGGCTCAATCGATATATGGTTCAAACTTCCTTGAGGTACCATTTCTAGGTTTAACATTCATCATTTCCTGGCATAGAGTTTCATTGAATGGTTCTACAGATAGACAATGGCATTGTGACTTGCGGCTGAGTGCATCCACAACCACATTAGCCTTTCCTGGATGATAGTGCACTTCTAGATCATAATCCTTTATCAACTCCAGCCAGCGTCTCTGTCTCATGTTGAGATCAGCTTGAGTGAAGATATATTTGAGGCTCTTATGGTCAGTGTAAATATTACAGTGAGTTCCCATAAGATGATGTCTCCAAATCTTAAGAGCGTGAATGACAGCTGCTAACTCCAGATCATGGGTTGGATAATTCTTCTCATGATTCCGGAGAGCTCTTGATGCATAAGAAATAACCCGGTTGTCCTGCATAAGCACACAACCAAGTCCCGTACCCGAAGCATCACAATAGACATCAAAAGATTTGGTACTGTCCGGTGTAGACAATACTGGAGCAGTAGTTAATCGTGCTTTGAGAGTTTGGAAAGCTTCTTCACACTTATCATTCCAAACAAACTTCACTCCCTTCTTCAATAACTCCAGTCATAGGCTTGGCTATTCTGGAGAAATCAGTAATGAATCGACGATAATAGCCAGCTAAACCAAGAAAACTGTGAATTTGATGAACTGAATTTGGAGATTCCCAATCCATCACTTCTTGTACTTTAGTTGGATCAACAGATATACCATCACTGGAGATAGTGTGGCCTAAGAATTTCACACTGTCCAACCAAAATTCACACTTGGAGAATTTGGCATAAAGATGATGATCTCGTAATCGTTGAAGAACGATACGCAAATGCTCAGCATGATCTTCTTCATTCTTAGAGTAGATCAAAATATCAGTCAATGAAAACCACGACGAATTTATCCAGCTCCGGCATGAAGACTGAATTCATCAAGTACATAAAATATGCTGGGGCATTGGTAAGACCAAAAGACATAACCAGATATTCATATAGTCCATATCTGGTGGAGAAAGCAGTCTTTGGAATATCACAAGGTTTGATCTTTATTTGATGGTAGCCAGAACGAAGATCAATCTTAGAGAAAACCTTAGCTCCAGCTAACTGATCAAATAGAATATCAATGCGGGGAAGAGGATACTTGTTTTTAATAGTGACCGCATTGAGTGGTCGATAATCAACACATAGCCTCAAACTATTGTCTTTCTTCTTCACAAACAGGGCTGGACATCCCCAGGGTGAAGAACTGGGACGTATAAAGCCTTTGTCAAGAAGGTCTTGGAGTTGGACTTTCAATTCTGCTAACTCATTTGGAGGCATTCGGTACGACCTCTTAGAAATAGGGGCGGTACCGGGTTGAAGCTCAATAACAAACTCAATATCTCTATCAGGGGGCATTCCAGGCAAATCATCTGGAAATACATCCGCATACTCCCACACAATAGGGATATCTTCAAGTTTAATTTCTTTTGCGGCATAAGCACAAGAGTTAATGCACTCTTGTTGTGGTAGATAGAGTATGGTGGCTCCTTGATGTGGTGAATCTATCTCGATAGCTCGGGAAGAGATATCTAACAGTACTTTATGTTTAGTCATCCAATCCATGCCCAGAATAACATCCATGCCTTCTAAATTCATTAAGATCAAATCTGTCTTGATCAATTTACTACCCAGATTAATTGGCACATGTCTAGTGATTTGATTGGAAGCTATCTTCCCACCAGGAGTTGTTATCATAAAAGATCCCTTAGTATGACAAAAGTCCAATCATACTCTTGCTCCAAATTTTGCACTTATAAAACTATGAGTTACACCAGAATCAAATAATATTACTGCGGGTTTATTGTGGATAGAGAAAGTACCCGTCATAACTGGTGCTCCTGCTGGAAGGTCTGCAAGAGTGGTGAAGTTAACTCGCCCTTGCCGAACTTGCACCATTTGCCTCTTGCCCTTGCCCTTGTTATTGTTCTGATTAGAGTTTTGCCCTGGATTATTCCTTCTGGGTTGTGGACAATTCTTGGCAAAATGAGAAGCACTGCCGCAGTTGAAACATCGATTATTACTATTCCCACTATTGAATTGTGGGGCATTCGGCCTTGGGCTAAATTGCTGCTGTTGCTGCTGCTGTTGCTGTTGCTGAGGCACTGGAGGTCTGAATCCTCCTTGTTGCTGAGGCGGCCTAAAGACAAACCTACCCACCTGGGCATTTCTTTGTGGAGGCCTAGGTGGAGTATTTTGTACCAGTCGATACCTCGGTGGCTGGGCACTCGAGGGTCCCGTTGGTGCCTTTCGCTTTTTCTCAGCACGATGTGCAGCAATACAATCTTCCTGTGTAATGGCCATATTAACCAGCTCATTGTAGGTATTGGGCTGAACCAGGTTTAAACGTTCCTTGAGCTTAGTATTGAGGCCACGACGGAAACGATCACGTTTCTTGGCATCAGTATCAGCATGATGGCCCGCATACTGGCACAGATGATTGAATGTCTGTGCATATTGCAAAACAGTGCGGGTTCCCTGATCTAGAACCAAGAATTCATTCAGCTTTCTTTCAATTAGTCCATCCGGAATATGATGTGATCTGAAGGCTGCTCTGAATTCCTCCCAAGATATGATATGTTCAGCAGGCTGCATTGAACAATAATTATCCCACCATATTCGTGCAGGACCGCGAAGCTGTTGGGCGGCAAAGGGGGCCTTGTTTGCATCAATACATGGTACCACTAACAAAGCAAACTTGGAATTGATTGTACGAAGCCAAGCATCGGCATCCAATGGGTCATCAGCTTTGCTGAAAAGCGGAGGTTGGGTACCAAAGAATTCCTGGTAACCCGCTGGTTGTGCCTCCCTTCCTCCATACTGTTGGCGTGGCTGAATTTGTTGCCCTTGGACTAGCTGGCGAAGCAACTCTGTTTGCATGGCCATTAACTCGGCCAGATTCGACGGGGGTGGCGGTGGTTGCTGAGATCCACTGCCAGTTTCACAACCGAAGCCATCAGGCGTTCCGCGTGTATGACCAACCATCTGTAATTATGGAAGACATCCATTAGATACATAGTTCTTGCTTCCAAAATCAATGGTACGTGCAATGATCATACATTGGAGAAAACAAAATCAGCAAAAATGTAACTAGATGCGGTGTAGCACAATATGCACAACACATAACTGTGCAACCCACAAAAATCAAAACTGGTCAGCTGTTAGATAGCTTCATGCTCCATCGTATAGAGACTCAATGCTGAGAGCAAAGGGTAAAGAAAATAATCTATCAAATCGCTCTTCATCGCTATGTGCTATGCTATATATCAACAGAGATCACAGAAGTGATTGGACTAAAATTTAGTCTCACAGATTAATAGACTAAAAATTTGATGAGCACACATGCCACAAAAATTTTGCAACATCTTGTATTCATCAAACGGCGTGAACATGCACAAATGAAGAGATATGCTAAGTAGGAAGATTATGATTTCCAAACTGGTAGTCGCTACTTATATTACATTCAAAGCAGCATTTTTCTTACAACCTAACATCACTCACCCTTACCACATATAATACAACAAGTGGTACTCCTCCCTAGGGCTATCTTACAACATCTCTTTCCTATGTACAAGCTACTACAAGAGAAAACACGAACTTTCTAGGACAAGTCTAGGTGCCTAGAAGTCGTCGAGGTTGCCCACAGAAGAGGCACTGCCGGAAGAAGAGTCATCCGGCTGAGGGTTAGGCTCAGCAAGTGCGTGCTCTGAATCTAAGTCAGACACCCCCTCAATCTCCTCCGGGTCCTCTTCTGCTGCTGCAGGCTCGGCTGGGGCATCTAGTTGCTCCTGGAGCATACCAACATGTGCTAAAGCATCAGCCCAATCTGCTTGAAGCTCATTCACCTGCCCTTGAAGAAAACCAATAACTATGTTGCGCTGCTCTATCTCAGCACCATGCTCCATAGCCTGATGCTCAAACTGTGCAATAGCAGTATCCCTCCCAGCAACTGGCATCCTGAAGTCCCTCAATCTGAATATCCTTCAAACGAAGGCCTCGCTGAAAACTCTGGGCCAAGTCTATCACCTGGTCCATGTGTCGCTGCTGGAGTATCTGGTAGTGAGACTGAGCATTCATATATCTGACTACTGCCTTCGATAGTCTCATCCGCTACATCTCCAATCAAGTGTCCAAAGTGTGTGACCCTGAACAGCCACTCTGCATTTCCAGCACTGACTGCTGGAAACAAACCAATAGGATATGCTGCAACCTCCTCAGGATGGTGCTCACAAAAAGTGGTGATAGCGTTGAGAGCTGCTTTCTCAAAAGCATCCACAAGACGGTACCCAATCACCTCAATCTCAATCGGTGGCCACTCTAAAGTGGGGTGCTGAGGAATGGTCATTTTAACTCTGTTCTTCTTAATTCCATCCTCCAAAAACTGGCGTCCCGTGTACTGGGGTGGATCTGTGTAGTGGAAGATACGAAGTGAATCCCAAAGAATCCTCGGAAAACCCTCCCAGTACAGACAGTCGGTATGAGCATTTCCCTCCTCATCCCAAAAGACCTGGGAACAAGTCGCCATCTGAATCAAAAAGGATTCAAATGTGAGTAATGTGATTATCTCAAGACTTCTCAAATAAAGCTTTAAGAAGACTGCGGAAAAACAAATACGATTCTAAGTCAAAAGGTGATATAGTTCCAAACTCAAAGAATAATAAACCACAATCGGTACTGGTTCATCATTTGAGATTCTAAGGAATGAAAAGATCACTAAACAACAAGATGGGGCTTAGGAGGAAAGCATGACTCAAAACCATATTTTTCATCCAAGGAAACCTAAACATTTTACAAGTATGCTACTAAAATCAAATTTTCACTCATTCATGTTTTAAGCACACTAACAGTTATCTTATAAGGATTCATACTAGAAATTCCTTAAAAAGCTCAAGTAGCAACCTCAATTATCATGAACCAATCAAACATCAACCAGATATGTATGCACGTCCTGACCGTCCTCACAAGATAAACAAATGCCAGCTATCGTTGGGCTTACGTAGTTAGCACGGTGGTATACATAAATACGGCTCTCCCTATATAGCTAGTCGATACATTCTAACCGTTCTTATCTTTTCGAATCGTGGTTAGTGTACCTGCATAAGATTGACAGAACATAAATATATATACCCAATGAACCTTTCATGCCAGCACTCATGAAAGCGTTGGCAACAGCAAGGCTGAGTATTCTAATACTCAGCAAGACTTAACCGACAACGGGTATAAGTAACCCACCTTAGCTAGACTATGCAAGGCTTTGTGAGGCTCTAGTTTTCCTTTGCTGAAAAGCAATAAAGAGTATGTCCTTACTTTCAAGTTTTAGCTTCAAGATTCTAGTTGATTAACCATTCTATGTAAGCAACTACTATCCAATCATGGTGGAAAAATTATAAGCAAACAACAAGATTGATCAGAGTATTGTTGCTCTTATTACTCTGTGTGGCAGATCAATCAAGCAGTCTCATTTCATCGTGAGAGGCGGACGATTCTGAATCGAAATTCAACCTTGCAAGGATAACCTAGCACACACGTCTGGAACACCGTCGGGTCATTCCCAAACAACCGTTGACCTTTCTTTCCGGCTTGTGGATAGGGTCACTCTCCCCGACTACAGGGCTTCAAGGCCGAACCTTGTCCCTCGAAGTCGTAGTGTTGCGCAACATAAATTAAAACCTATCCCTACTGAGAGAGTGAAAGGTATATCCACTCCCCGGTCCAATCGGCTACTAGGCTTGCCGCGTACCATATTTACGGCATGTGGCTAGTACTTTCAAAAACTTAACCGGCACTACCACACACCGCGACCTTAGTAAGTTCATCAACACAGACGGGGTATCACATAAGGTCATGATATCGAACACCACCCCGTCCGTCGTCCTTATATTGATAACAGAAAGTAAACAATCAATTCCTATAAAGCTCGCGAGTGACAGGCAATCACTCGACTTTTACCGGTCCCATAAGCTTAGCAAGTAGTCGAACGCAGGTCTAGTGTTCAGTACATAGGTTTCTAGGATCATGCATCTAGGGTTTCAATTCAAATCCTATGAACTGTAAATGCACAAGTAAGTAATACAGTAGTGATAATAATTTGAAGTATAGGTTATGTCCGGGGCTTGCCTTCTCGGTAGTCGCTAACTGTTTCAGCTCTAGGCTCTTCCGAACTTTGGTCCGGGGCTTCAGTTAGTACGGCGGTGTTCACTTGAGCTTCGAGATCACCACCGTCAGTGTGACACCTCAGGTGTTAGCACATCTAATACAATCAAGGTACCTTAGTTAAAGTTAAAAGAAACATTTGAGAATTTAATTCAAAAAGAAAGGATCAAATAAAAGACAAATCATACAAAAGAAATTAAAGGAAAAAGAAAAAGGAGTGGGAAGCAACTCAAAATTTATTTCAAAAATGTGCACAAAATTTTAGTTGTTCATGAGAGGTGTTTCAATTGACATGTGCTCAATTGAACTTCAGCCAAAATCAATTCAAAAACTGAATAAAACTAAAGTCCTTTTGTGCAAATATGCAAATGTACCAATAGTTCAAAATGTGAGTTTCAAATGAAATTTTGCATAACACAAAAGTTGTAGATCTTGAAAAGTTATGCAAAAGTGGTATTCAACACTTTTCCATTTGAGCCCTCCAATTAGGAGATAATTTTAGTTTACCGAGAGGTCCCTGGAATTTCAGAAATCACAAATATGCCCTTATCTCCATCTCTCTCTTTCCCGGCCTGCTCTGTTCGCGCCGCCCGCCGTACGCCGCCGGTGGACTTCGTCCACCGCGCGCCCGCGGCCAAATGGACCCAGGGAAACCTCTCCACGCCACCTGGCCTGCCCCTTGGCGCCCTCCCACGCCCACACGCGTCCCAGGCCACTCCCCGAGCCGCCACGACATCCCCAGCCATGCGCCGCGCCGCTGCCTCCTCCGCCCGCTCGCCGTCGACTCGCCCAGGCCAAATCGACCGCCCCCAGTCACTCCATTCCTCACCCAGGAGCTCTTTGGCCTATAAAGACCCCCAGAACCCCCACAGTCGCGCCCCTTCTTCCCCTTCTTCCTCCTCCCGCCACTCCGCCATGGCCGCCGAGATCCAGCTCTCGCGGACCGGCTAGCCCAGCCCCACATTGCCCCCTCCGACCACCGCAGCAGCTTCGCCACCTCCCAGTTAAGCTCCACGCGCGCGGAATCGAATCCAAACCCCCTCCCGAAGCCGTTCCCCTTTTGCGCCGCCGCCGGCGAGCTCAGGCTCACCGCGGACCGGCCAGCTCCGGGGAAGACCGAGCCCGACAGCTACCCCAGAAGCATCCACGAGCTCACGCGGTGCTCGTGCGCGCCTTGTTCCCCTACCCCGAGCCCTCCTTCGCCTCCAGCGCCGGCGAACCGAACAACCGACCCTGCCATCAACGCCGACGAGCTTGAACCTGTGCTCCAAACGCTCGAACGTCGACCAGGGTAGGTGTTCCTCGATCCTTTCTCCCCCACGCGCCTCCCCGTGGCAGCCCCGGTAAGCCCTGCACCGCAGAACACCACCGGCAAGATGCCACGGCGGAGAAGGCCGGCGAAGGACCCGGTTGTAATTTCTTTTTTTCGTTCAAGGGTGTCTCTGCAAGTTTTACAGTGTATACCAGTGAACTTCTAAAATGCGAAACAAATCACAGAAAAATCAGAAAAATGCAAACTCAACTGATCTGGAATCCTTGTAACAAAATCTACAAATTTTGTAACATTCACATTTGCAGAAACTCAACCGAATTTAATCTAGGGAAAAGATTAAGAAAATCACCTTATGCATGTTCATGAAGTTCTGCTCATCAAATGACCTTGATTTTTGGATATGTTATAACTAATGGGATGCTAAGATCACAGTAAAAAGATGACACCAAACCAAAAGAGTTATCAGGTTAGAACAATCAAGATTCTCTAATCTGTTGTTAGCATTCTCGATTTAATTCTGGAAAATATGTACATGAACTTGCTCTGAAAATTTTACTACAGCCTTGTGCCAGAATCCCTGCAAATCTCTAAATTTCAAATTTATTAGAGTTCATTTGCTATATACCATGATTTATGCTTGTTTAATCAACTTAATTCCTCATATATAGTTCTTATACTCAGAAAAATCCATATTTATTTCTGGAGTCTCTTTTTAGCTCTGTGTTCCTGTCAAAAAAATTTGAGCTGCAGTTACTGGGTTTGGCTTTGTCGAATAATCATGCTTAGCATCTTAGGGCTAGATTTACTATTTTTGTTCTGAGTAATCTACAATGTTTCTGATCATTATTTTTGGGCATGATCTTGTTTAGATTATTTTCTACCTGTGATAAAAAGTTCAGATGCAATACTGGTCAAATGCATCTTGAGAAATTCATGCAAACTCATGTTAAGTTAACTGAATAACTAATTTATCATAGTGAGTTAAATCTTGAAAAATTTTCTGGAGTATGTTTAACTCAGGACTAGTCTCTGGTAAAAATTTGAGAACCAAATCCTTAGTAAAACTTTCGGTAGATTTAATCTTTGTTGATGGCTTGCTGTTTTTAATCTTTTTATCACCTCTGCTATATAAGTGTACAAAAAATGAAGCAACTAGAGTAATCCATTTGCATGAATAGTTATAGTTTTTGCTCTATGATAGATGCTGAAATTTATACCCTGAATGTTCAAGTTTGAATCTGAGTTACTTTAGTGTTTCATCACTAGCTCTTTAGTAGTTGTGTTGTTAAGGAATAATGAAAGCATGCTATGTGTTGAAATTGAAAATGAAAACCCAAAACCCCACTCATTCATGAATAACCGTAGTTATGCTTGCTACTCTATAAACGATTGCCCATGCAATGAAATGTGAAATCATCACTAAATTAACTTTCGTGGACTACAACTTTATCGTGAAGGAAAGAAATTATGTCCCTGAATAACTCAAAATCTTGCATTGCATATAGAAACGGTTAACCTCGCGGACGGAGACTACGAACTGGTGCCCGCGGACTCTCGTGCGGAGCAGGAGGTTAATCTGAACTGTACTAACTTGTCTCAAGACCTGGGCCAAGCCCCAGAAGCTTTTCTGTCTGACAGTGCCCAAGAAGGCAAGCCCCGGAGCATAATCCCACTATTTTTCCGAATTACCATTCTGCTATCTATTTATTAATGTATGGTAATAGTTGGTTTTCTGCATTTAAGTTCTCTAGGCGTTGATCGAAAACCCTAGATGCATGATCCATAGGAACCTATGTTTGATACCGGATCTTTTTATCGACTAGTTGCCATGCTAAATAGGCACGGTAGAAGTCGAGTGGTTCCCTGCCTCTCGCGAGCAAATAGGAATTGTACTGACTTTATTTTCCTGTTGAAATGTAAGGACAACAGGCGGGGTTGTGTAGTTGTGATACCCCGCTGGTGTAGTCAAAAATGGCTAAGGTCGCGGTGTGTGGCTCATTTCGTTAAGCGTTTGAAAGTACTAGCCACATACCGAGAAATATGGTAATCGGTAAGCTTAAGTACCTGATTGGACCGGCGAGTGGAACGATCTCGCACCCTCCTGGTAGAAGTAGGGTTTATTTTATGTCGCGACGTATGGGTGCAGAGTGGTCGGACTCTGTAGTCGGGGAGGGTGTTCCGGATCCACGGACCGGAAAGAAAGGGGAAAAGTAGCGTGGGCGGGAGCGAAGTCGATCCCCATGCGTGTGGTCTAGGTTCCCCTGGCCAGGTTGAAATTCGATTCGGAATCGTCCGCCTCTCACGGCATGAGATTGCTTAATGATTTCGGTCACACAGAGTAACAAGTGGAACATGATGATAATAATATTGCTGGTTGATTTAATGAATGCTCTACCATGTTTGTGTAGAGTCAGATGCAAACTTAGAATGGTTAATCTAACTAGAAGATGGCTAGATAAAAAAAAACTGGAAATAAGGACCAACTTTTAGTGGCATTTTTTGGCAAAACAAACCCCACCAACCAAAAAGCCTTGCATGTCTAGTTATCGGACTATGTTATATCTGGTGACGGGTCAGTCTTGCTGAGTATTAGTATACTCAGCCTTGCTTGTGGCACTGTTTTTCAGTTACTAACTATGAAGATCTGTTTGCGAGTCTTACTTGGCCTTGTACTCTGCCTCCGGGTTGGTCTGTTGAGTGGGATGGCCCTTCAGCTGGTGCTAATCACCCTCCCGCTGAGTGACGCATTCGTACGGGCTTTACCGATGCGTCACGTTATTTCGTTAGTTATCTTTTAATGCTTCCTGCTGAACTTTGAGACTTGAATAATTTGAGGAGTTGGAACTCCGTAGTACTTCACTAGTCTGAACATGGTTTGTAATAAATTTTTCTTTCCGCTGCAATCACTCTGAGATGTATGAAATGGTTTGTGTTGTAATCTCTGGGCTCACCTTCGTGTGAGTGTTGTCTGCTGATCCTGGAATAGCGTGGCTTTTATCGAGGCTTCACTCGAGGAACTACCGGTGAGTGCCAAATTGGGTCAGAGTTGCTTAGCAACGAAGATCAGTGCACCCGGGCCCAGTAGTTTTGGGTGGTTCCGCCACAGCTGGCATCAGAGCCCGCAGACAGCCTACCAGAGATGGCAACCTCGGTTTTCAAAACCACAATTTAAAACTTGACTTCAAAGCTACTAAAGATTTTGAAAAAGTTGAGGATCTCCAAGGACAAGTCTAGGACGTAAAGCCCTAGGGAATCTTATGGGTATAATCAGGTGGCTTATTTTGTATGGCTAACTTCCAGCACATTACCTTTCAGTATTTAAATTCTGTAATTTAAATTCTGCAACTACGTCGTCGCCACGAAGGTATGCTTACTCAGTCAGCTGAGGGAGTCTGACCTTCCCGTCGGTGATGCGAGCCGAACGCTGGAGCTCAAGCAGTGGCCTACTTGAGCTGCTGCCCATATACCAACTTCGGTTGAGTATATGGGGAGTAATGGTTCGAAATTGGAATTCAATTCCCCGTCAAAGACGGTACTCAGTCAATACATTGTTTCGATAACGTATGCTTAACGTTGTCCATACGGCGGTAATGGTATGGATGCCGATTCTATAGTGATCGGTAATGTATGGGGACGCTTTCGTGAGTGCTGGCACGAAAGGTTCATTTTATATACTGTCAATCTTCTGCAGGTACGCTAACTCGAAATCGAATTATAGGCTATCTAGCTATATCGAGTAGCTATATAGTGAGAGACGTAATATGTATGCCACCAAAGTCATTGCGTAAGACCAAGATTACTTGGCAATTTTTCCTTGGTGAGGACGTATAGGTTCTACATTCATTCTCAAAAAGATTAGCAAATAAATCTCTGGGGAAATCGCAAGCAAATCAGTTAAAACACTATCCTAAGGAGCATCCAGAAAGTCTGCAACCTGGTTTCCAAGAATTTTAACCTTCTGTTAAGTCACTCAAATCGACTTGGGGTAGTAATACTAAACGATGTTTCCTAAGTTATCAAGCTGCTGTAAAAATTTGAAAATTTTTGAAGCCTTCTAGCATGGTATTGTATTTTTGGATCAACCCTGTGTAAAACTGTTAACTCTGAACAGTCTATACAACTGAATTTTTTCGACCTTTATAAGTTGTTCAAACTAAAAATCGTTCAACATGAAAGTTGTAGACAACTAAGTGATGAGCTTACTATAAAAATTTGAAAAAATTTTGACGTCTGGGTTGAGAGTTATAGTCAAAATACACCCTCTCTGGACACTCAGTTTTCCTGGTTGACGTCACTCCGAATACCTGAGCATATCACCCCCATGGAGTCCAAATTGATCTTAGTGGTGACTAGATGAATTGTTCCTTAATATCAGAGGGATCTTGTGTGAATTTTTGAGAATTTTTGAAGCAAGTTCTCTACAGTTTTGGCCATTTCTTTCACTGTTCCAGAGTTAGTAGTTCTTGTTACCATCAGCTGATCCATCGGTCTTTTGTTGGGACAGATGGAAGAGCTGCTGGTCGTTGACGCGCAGGGGCACGTGCACTCCGCTTGCCTGCACTGGGACGGGTTTCCCCGCCATCTTTGGGAGCTTTTGAGTGCAGCCGGTTACCTCCAGCCACCGGTTTACGATGGCCACGAGTTTGTGGAGGACGGAGTTCGTCGCTGCAGTGTGACGATGGTGATCCCGCAGCACCCGCTCAACGGGTGGGAGCCGATCGTGACTCAGATGGTCGGTCACTACCTGCTGGACACCTGGGAGCTTACCGCCATGAGGGCGATGACCACCTTTTGCTCTTTGCGCCCTCTGGAGGTGGTTCTGACCGCGTTCGGGTTGTTCCCTGCACCTGACCCGGCAGACCCGCTTTGGCTCGACCGGATGGCACACGTGGACGTGGTCGCTACCCTTGACCCGGTCGGGGCCCTTCGGACGACAGCGAGGTGCTTGGACGGTCTCTACAGACTTCACACTTACCAGGGTTACGCCGTCGCTCAGTTGGTGGACCACGCTCAGGCCTTGCACCTGGCGGTCCTAGCCTGAGAGATGGGCAGCTTCAGGAGGCTAGTACCGAGCTCGAGAGCAGGGCTACTCTTACCGCCCAGCTCCACGGCCTAGGTTCACGAGCTTCAGGACACTGTGTCGGATCATGACGCTACGATCAACTTCCTGGAGGACCAGTTTCACGACCTGCAGCTTGAGATGGACGAGGCTCAGGGGCAGCTCCACGCGATACAGCACGCGCAGGATGCCCTTCACGCACCTCCCGACGAGATGCAGGTGGACGAGGAGGACGAGCCCCAGGAGATAGAGGGCGTTTCAGAGATGGACTCCGAGGACCAGGCGCCGCAGCCCGCACCGGTTGAGGTTCACACTCCCGCGGCGAGTGAGGCATCGGTCAACATGTAGACCGAGGCGCTGTTTCTTAGCTTTTGTAGACTCCTCTTAGTGTGGCCTACTTTTGGATCATGGCTACTAGGCTAACTTAGAGTTGAGTAACCCCCTTAGTACTGATGTTAGGAGTGACCAAGTAGAAATGAGAGAACGATGGATGTAATGAACCCCTAATGCTACTAGTGTTAATTATCAGTGATCTGCAAAAAGCGGAAGGCAGCAGCTAGATCGAATTTTTATCCACTTTTCCTTTCGGATTTAGCTCCTGAGTTGAATACCAAAGTTGTTCCAAATTTCATCAGGAACCTGCTCGCAAAATTTCAGCCCAAACGGATTGGTATTGCAGGAGAAAATCGCAAATTACAGAAGCTCTGTTTTCTGTGAAGCAGAAAAACCAGAGGAGGAGTAATTGAATTTTTCGACTGACCTACTCTGGAAATCTGACTTTGTGATGACTACCAAAGTTGTAGATCATGAAATTTCCTATCTCTTGTAAAAATTTCAAGTCCATATCATGTACCGAACTCCAGTTATGAGCGTTTTCGTATCGCTGGTCTTGCTGCACAACCTGATTAAGCAATTTCCAGTATTTCCATGTCATTTTGAGATGTATATTCCATTTGAAATGATGATAATGATGAGCCTAATGCAAAAGTACTCACATTTCAGATGGTTGGATCAACTCGAGGCACCCCTAGTGGTTTTGGAGCCGGAGGGAATGGCGATCCACCTCCACCTCCTCCACCAGTGGGTATTGCTGAGGTTCTTGCTGCCCAGACAGAGATTTTGCGGCAGTTGGTTCAAGCTCAGCAACAACCGCGGGGTGGGCATCATGCTCATCACGCACAAGAAGCGAGCTACCAAGATTTCCTTAGTACTCAGCCTCCGCTGTTCAATAAAGCGGATGAGCCTCTGGACGCTGACGCTTGGATTCGCACGATCGAGTCCAAGTTTTCTCTATTGACTACTCCTTGTTCCGAAGCGAACAAGACTCGCTATGCCGCGCAGCAGCTTCGCGGATCAGCTCGTATGTGGTGGGATCATTACCACGGGATGCTACCGGCTGATCATGTGGTGAATTGGAATGAATTCAAATTGGCTTTTCGAGATCATCATATTCCAGCTGGACTTCTTGACCGTAAGCTCAACGAGTTCTTGGCCTTGACTCAGGGCACTCGTACCGTGGTGCAGTATGCTCAAGTATTCCATCAATTGTGTCAGTATGCTGGACATCATGCCGATACCTGACGCTAAGAAGCGTGAACGCTTCCGTCGAGGCCTTAGTACCAAATTACAGGAGAGGCTAAATCTTGTCCGAGCAGACTCATTCAATGAATTGGTGAATATGGCTATATCTCAGGAGGATCTAATTTCTACACACCGCGCTGAAAAGAAGCGCAAGGCACCTGCTGGACCCTCGAGTGCCTCTGCACCGAGGTATCGTATTGTGCAAAATAACCCACCCGCGTCCTCTCAGAAGGCCCCTCAGCCAGGGCGTTGGATTATTCGGCCTCCTCAACAGCAGCAGCAGACTCGATTCGGGCTTCCCCAGCAAGCTCGATTTGCACCTCAGCAGCAGCAGAACGGCCCTAGGCCGAATGCTCAGCCAGCCGCTCGCCCCGATAATAATAACCGCTGTTTCAGATGCGGGAGTCCGGATCACTTTGCCAAGATGTGCCCCCAGGCGGGACAATCTCAAGGGCAGGCTTCTCGCAGGAATGATCAGAACAAGGGCAAGAGGCAAACCATTCAAGTCAGGCAGGGCCGACTTAACTTCACCAACCTTGCTGAACTACCCGAGGGAGCACCAATCATGTCGGGTACATTCTCTATAAACCAACACCCCACAGTTATCTTATTCGATTCTGGTGCCTCTCATAGCTTCATTAGTTCTAAATTCGGAGCAAGGGTTGGGTTAGATTTCTGTCACACAAAAGGGTCATTCATGATATCTACCCCGGGTGGTAAAGTCGCATCAAACCAAATCGTTCATAATGCGCCACTTAGTTTGGGTAGTAAAACTGTTCCTACCACTTTAATCTTGTTGCCACTAGAAGGTATGGACATTATTCTGGGAATGGATTGGATGAAAAGACATGGGATAATGTTAGATATCTCTTCCCGAGCCGTTGAAATAAATTCTCCAACTCATGGTCATTCGGTTCTATATTTACCTCATCACCAATACAACAACTTTTGTGCCTATGCCATGAAAGATATTCGTCTCGAAGATATTCCGGTAGTCCGTGAATATGTAGATGTTTTTCCGGAGGATTTACCTAGGTATGCCGCCAGACCGGGATATCGAATTTGTCATTGAACTTCAGCCTGGTACAGCACCTATTTCAAAAAGGCCATACCGAATGCCGCCTAAAGAATTGGCTGAACTAAAAATCCAGCTACAAGAACTGTTGGACAAGGGTTTTATTCGCCCAAGTGCTTCACCTTGGGGCTGTCCAGCATTGTTCGTAAAGAAGAAAGATGATAGTCTGAGGTTGTGTGTTGATTACCGGCCTCTCAATGCGGTGACCATCAAAAATAAATATCCACTTCCCCGCATTGATGTATTGTTTGATCAATTGGCTGGAGCAAAGATTTTCTCCAAGATTGATCTTCGTTCAGGTTATCATCAAATTAAAATCCGGCCTTGCGATATTCCCAAGACCGCCTTCTCAACCCGATATGGTCTCTATGAATATTTGGTTATGTCTTTCGGTCTCACCAATGCTCCGGCTTATTTTATGTATCTCATGAACTCGGTATTTATGCCGGAACTTGACAAGTTTGTCGTGGTCTTTATTGACGACATTCTGATCTATTCCAAAGATGAGGCAGAACATGAGCAACATCTGCGCATTGTTCTTCAACGTCTCAGAGATCATAAGCTGTACGCAAAATTCTCCAAGTGTGAATTCTGGCTGGACACAGTCAAATTTCTGGGTCACACTATATCTAGTGAAGGCATTTCAGTTGATCCCAGCAAAGTACAAGAAGTGATGGACTGGAAACCTCCTACTTCAGTTCATCAGATCCGCAGTTTTCTCGGCTTGGCGGGGTATTACCGCAGATTTATTCCGGACTTCTCCAGAATTGCTAAGCCCATGACAGAACTACTAAGGAAAGATGTCAAGTTTAAATGGAACACGAAGTGTGATGAAGCATTCCATACATTGAGAGCACATCTAACCACTGCACCAGTCTTGGCTCAACCTGACAACAATAAACCATACGACGTTTATTGTGATGCTTCAGGCACTGGTCTTGGTTGTGTTCTAATGCAAGACAATCGGGTGATAGCTTATGCTTCCCGAGCTCTTCGGCCACACGAGCTAAATTATCCCACTCATGATCTGGAACTAGCCGCCGTTATTCATGCTCTCAAGCTTTGGAGACATTATCTTATGGGCACTCATTGCAATATCTATACCGACCATAAGAGTCTCAAATACATTTTCACTCAAAGTGAGCTGAATATGAGGCAACTGAAGATGGCTGGAATTAATCAAAGATTATGATCTGGAGGTTCATTATCATCCGGGCAAGGCGAATGTTGTAGCCGATGCGCTCAGTCGCAAGGTTCACTGCAATTGCCTATCAATGGAGTCATATAATGACACATTGTGTGCTGAAATGCAAAGGCTGAAATTAGAAATTATTCCTCAGGGCTCTTTGAATCATATTTCGGTGGAACCGACACTCTATGACCAGGTCATCATGGCACAATTACACGACAAAAGTGTTGGTATCATCAAGCAGCAAGTAGTAGAAGGTGAAAATAAATATAAGTGTTTCCGAGTGGACCATAAAGGAATTTTGTGGTTCGAGGATCGCCTAGTCGTTCCCAAGAATCATGACCTGCGGAAACAAATCCTGGACTGAAGCACATCTCTCTAAATTCTCTATTCATCCGGGCAGCACCAAGATGTACCAAGATCTCAGGCGAAATTTTTGGTGGACTCGCATGAAGAGAGAGATTGCCAAATATGTCGCAGAATGTGACACCTGCCAGAGAGTGAAAGCTAGTCACTTGAAAGTTGCTGGAACTCTTCAACCTCTACCAATTCCATCTTGGAAATGGGAAGATATCAGCATGGATTTCATTGTGGGCTTACCAAATACTTCTCAGCACCATGATTCCATTTGGGTCATTGTTGATAGGCTCACAAAGACTGCTCATTTTATTCCAGTGCATACTGAATATCGAGCCAAGAAATATGCTGAGATCTATATGGATCGGATTGTCTGCCTACACGGTATACCCAAAACAATTATATCGGATCGTGGTCCTCAGTTTGTGGCAAGGTTTTGGGAGCAACTCCAAGAGGCTCTCGGAACTAAATTAATTCGAAGCTCAGCTTACCATCCACAGACTGACGGACAGACCGAAAGGGTTAATCAAATTCTTGAAGATATGCTTCGAGCATGTGTCATCCATTATGACAAGAACTGGGACAAATGTTTATCCTTGGCAGGAGTTTTCTTATAACAACAGCTATCAGGCCAGTCTGAAGATGGCACCCTTCGAGGCCTTGTATGGTCGACGGTGTCGAACCCCTTTGAGTTGGTCCCAGACTGGAGAGCGTCAAATGTTTGGACCTGAATTAGTGGTCGAGGCTGAAGAGAAAGTAAAAATAGTACAAGCAAATCTCCGAGCAGCCCAGTCTCGGCAAAAGAGTTATTTCGATAAAAGAAGGGATCCTTTGAAGTTCATGGTTGGTAATCACGTCTATTTACGAGTGTCCCCAACTCGAGGCGTTCAACGTTTCGGAGTCAGGGGTAAGCTCGCACCTCGCTATGTCGGGCCATATGAAATCATTGAAGAATGTGGACCCGTGGCTTATCGTTTGCGACTTCCTTCACGACTTGCCGCCATCCATAATGTTTTCCACATATCCCAACTCAAGAAATGTGTTCGAGTTCCTACGGAAATCATTGATCAACAGAAAATTTTAGTGGAGCCCGATCTCTCATATACCGAATATCCACTCAAAATTCTGGATCAAAAAGAGAGAGGTACTCGTCAAAAGGTGGTAAAAATGTATAAAATTCAGTGGTCTCATCACACTGAAGAAGAAGCCACTTGGGAGACGGAGGATTATCTTAATCGACACTATCCGGGTTTCCTTAGCTCTACCTCAGGTATATCATTTTCCCCACCTCAATTCAATCATCCAATCTCGGGACGAGATTCTTGTTAAGGGGGGTAGGTTGTGACACCTCAGGTGTTAGCACATCTAATACAATCAAGGTACCTTAGTTAAAGTTAAAAGAAACATTTGAGAATTTAATTCAAAAAGAAAGGATCAAATAAAAGACAAATCATACAAAAGAAATTAAAGGAAAAAGAAAAAGGAGTGGGAAGCAACTCAAAATTTATTTCAAAAATGTGCACAAAATTTTAGTTGCTCATGAGAGGTGTTTCAATTGACATGTGCTCAATTGAACTTCAGCCAAAATCAATTCAAAAACTGAATAAAACTAAAGTCCTTTTGTGCAAATATGCAAATGTACCAATAGTTCAAAATGTGAGTTTCAAATGAAATTTTGCATAACACAAAAGTTGTAGATCTTGAAAAGTTATGCAAAAGTGGTATTCAACACTTTTCCATTTGAGCCCTCCAATTAGGAGATAATTTTAGTTTACCGAGAGGTCCCTGGAATTTCAGAAATCACAAATATGCCCTTATCTCCATCTCTCTCTTTCCCGGCCTGCTCTGTTCGCGCCGCCCGCCGTACGCCGCCGGTGGACTTCGTCCACCGCGCGCCCGCGGCCAAATGGACCCGGGGAAACCTCTCCACGCCACCTGGCCTGCCCCTTGGCGCCCTCCCACGCCCACACGCGTCCCAGGCCGCTCCCCGAACCGCCACGACATCCCCAGCCATGCGCCGCGCCGCTGCCTCCTCCGCCCGCTCGCCGTCGACTCGCCCAGGCCAAATCGACCGCCCCCAGTCACTCCATTCCTCACCCAGGAGCTCTTTGGCCTATAAAGACCCCCAGAACCCCCACAGTCGCGCCCCTTCTTCCCCTTCTTCCTCCTCCCGCCGCTCCGCCATGGCCGCCGAGATCCAGCTCTCGCGGACCGGCTAGCCCAGCCCCACATTGCCCCCTCCGACCACCGCAGCAGCTTCGCCACCTCCCAGTTAAGCTCCATGCGCGCGGAATCGAATCCAAACCCCCTCCCGAAGCCGTTCCCCTTTTGCGCCGCCGCCGGCGAGCTCAGGCTCACCGCGGACCGGCCAGCTCCGGGGAAGACCGAGCCCGACAGCTACCCCAGAAGCATCCACGAGCTCACGCGGTGCTCGTGCGCGCCTTGTTCCCCTACCCCGAGCCCTCCTTCGCCTCCAGCGCCGGCGAACCGAACAACCGACCCGCCATCAACGCCGACGAGCTTGAACCTGTGCTCCAAACGCTCGAACGTCGACCAGGGTAGGTGTTCCTCGATCCTTTCTCCCCCACGCGCCTCCCCGTGGCAGCCCCGGTAAGCCCTGCACCGCAGAACACCACCGGCAAGATGCCACGGCGGAGAAGGCCGGCGAAGGACCCGGTTGTAATTTCTTTTTTTCGTTCAAGGGTGTCTCTGCAAGTTTTACAGTGTATACCAGTGAACTTCTAAAATGCGAAACAAATCACAGAAAAATCAGAAAAATGCAAACTCAACTGATCTGGAATCCTTGTAACAAAATCTACAAATTTTGTAACATTCACATTTGCAGAAACTCAACCGAATTTAATCTAGGGAAAAGATTAAGAAAATCACCTTATGCATGTTCATGAAGTTCTGCTCATCAAATGACCTTGATTTTTGGATATGTTATAACTAATGGGATGCTAAGATCACAGTAAAAAGATGACACCAAACCAAAAGAGTTATCAGGTTAGAACAATCAAGATTCTCTAATCTGTTGTTAGCATTCTCGATTTAATTCTGGAAAATATGTACATGAACTTGCTCTGAAAATTTTACTACAGCCTTGTGCCAGAATCCCTGCAAATCTCTAAATTTCAAATTTATTAGAGTTCATTTGCTATATACCATGATTTATGCTTGTTTAATCAACTTAATTCCTCATATATAGTTCTTATACTCAGAAAAATCCATATTTATTTCTGGAGTCTCTTTTTAGCTCTGTGTTCCTGTCAAAAAAATTTGAGCTGCAGTTACTGGGTTTGGCTTTGTCGAATAATCATGCTTAGCATCTTAGGGCTAGATTTACTATTTTTGTTCTGAGTAATCTACAATGTTTCTGATCATTATTTTTGGGCATGATCTTGTTTAGAGTATTTTCTACCTGTGATAAAAAGTTCAGATGCAATACTGGTCAAATGCATCTTGAGAAATTCATGCAAACTCATGTTAAGTTAACTGAATAACTAATTTATCATAGTGAGTTAAATCTTGAAAAATTTTCTGGAGTATGTTTAACTCAGGACTAGTCTCTGGTAAAAATTTGAGAACCAAATCCTTAGTAAAACTTTCTGTAGAATTAATCTTTGTTAATGGCTTGCTGTTTTTAATCTTTTTATCACCTCTGCTATATAAGTGTATAAAATCTGGAAAAATTTCAGTACTGAGTTTATGCTTTGAAGTTGCTTGCATAAAATTTGTAGCACCAGAACCCATGTTGAACATTCTGTACAAAAAAATGAAGCAACTAGAGTAATCCATTTGCATGAATAGTTATAGTTTTTGCTCTATGATAGATGCTGAAATTTATACCCTGAATGTTCAAGTTTGAATCTGAGTTACTTTAGTGTTTCATCACTAGCTCTTTAGTAGTTGTGTTGTTAAGGAATAATGAAAGCATGCTATGTGTTGAAATTGAAAATGAAAACCCAAAACCCCACTCATTCATGAATAACCGTAGTTATGCTTGCTACTCTATAAACGATTGCCCATGCAATGAAATGTGAAATCATCACTAAATTAACTTTCGTGGACTACAACTTTATCGTGAAGGAAAGAAATTATGTCCCTGAATAACTCAAAATCTTGCATTGCATATAGAAACGGTTAACCTCGCGGACGGAGACTACGAACTGGTGCCCGCGGACTCTCGTGCGGAGCAGGAGGTTAATCTGAACTGTACTAACTTGTCTCAAGACCTGGGCCAAGCCCCAGAAGCTTTTCTGTCTGACAGTGCCCAAGAAGGCAAGCCCCGGAGCATAATCCCACTATTTTTCCGAATTACCATTCTGCTATCTATTTATTAATGTATGGTAATAGTTGGTTTTCTGCATTTAAGTTCTCTAGGCGTTGATCGAAAACCCTAGATGCATGATCCATAGGAACCTATGTTTGATACCGGATCTTTTTATCGACTAGTTGCCATGCTAAATAGGCACGGTAGAAGTCGAGTGGTTCCCTGCCTCTCGCGAGCAAATAGGAATTGTACTGACTTTATTTTCCTGTTGAAATGTAAGGACAACAGGCGGGGTTGTGTAGTTGTGATACCCCGCTGGTGTAGTCAAAAATGGCTAAGGTCGCGGTGTGTGGCTCATTTCGTTAAGCGTTTGAAAGTACTAGCCACATACCGAGAAATATGGTAATCGGTAAGCTTAAGTACCTGATTGGACCGGCGAGTGGAACGATCTCGCACCCTCCTGGTAGAAGTAGGGTTTATTTTATGTCGCGACGTACGGGTGCAGAGTGGTCGGACTCTGTAGTCAGGGAGGGTGTTCCGGATCCACGGACCGGAAAGAAAGGGGAAAAGTAGCGTGGGCGGGAGCGAAGTCGATCCCCATGCGTGTGGTCTAGGTTCCCCTGGCCAGGTTGAAATTCGATTCGGAATCGTCCGCCTCTCACGGCATGAGATTGCTTAATGATTTCGGTCACACAGAGTAACAAGTGGAACATGATGATAATAATATTGCTGGTTGATTTAATGAATGCTCTACCATGTTTGTGTAGAGTCAGATGCAAACTTAGAATGGTTAATCTAACTAGAAGATGGCTAGATAAAAAAAAACTGGAAATAAGGACCAACTTTTAGTGGCATTTTTTGGCAAAACAAACCCCACCAACCAAAAAGCCTTGCATGTCTAGTTATCGGACTATGTTATATCCGGTGACGGGTCAGTCTTGCTGAGTATTAGTATACTCAGCCTTGCTTGTGGCACTGTTTTTCAGGTACTAACTTTGAAGATCTGTTTGCGAGTCTTACTTGGCCTTGTACTCTGCCTCCGGGTTGGTCTGTTGAGTGGGATGGCCCTTCAGCTGGTGCTAATCACCCTCCCGCTGAGTGACGCATTCGTACGGGCTTTACCGATGCGTCACGTTATTTCGTTAGTTATCTTTTAATGCTTCCGCTGAACTTTGAGACTTGAATAATTTGAGGAGTTGGAACTCCGTAGTACTTCACTAGTCTGAACATGGTTTGTAATAAATTTTTCTTTCCGCTGCAATCACTCTGAGATGTATGAAATGGTTTGTGTTGTAATCTCTGGGCTCACCTTCGTGTGAGTGTTGTCTGCTGATCCTGGAATAGCGTGGCTTTTATCGAGGCTTCACTCGAGGAACTACCGGTGAGTGCCAAATTGGGTCAGAGTTGCTTAGCAACGAAGATCAGTGCACCCGGGCCCAGTAGTTTTGGGTGGTTCCGCCACAGTCAGACTCCGGAATTAGCTCGTACGTCCCGTCCGATAAGGCAGTCGTATCTAAATGTAATGCAAGAACAACATTAAAAACACACATGGGCAATCGTTTATAGAGTAGTTAAATAACAAATTTAACTACACAAGGCATCATGATCAACAGCACAAAAGAAGTTAACTAACTTCATAAAATGAGTGGTGGTGATTTCCTATACGATTAAGTCATGGTTTGTAAATAAATCAACAACTCAGAATACAAATAGTAATAAAATCTACCAAAATTACACTAAACAGAACATGAACAAAGAAATCTACCCTACAAAAATCATATTAATACATGTAACCATTTAATCACAATAAATCATTTATGCAGGCAACACCTAGTACAAGCTTGAATTATACAGATCAAAATAGAGCAAAACAGAAGCTCAAAATTTAACAGGAGATCTACACAGGGATGATTTATCTACTGTGAATTTTTCATGATTTTATATACACAGAATTAATTCTGAGAAAATAAACAAAACAGACATCATTTTAGAAATATTCAATTTTAGCTTCTGTTATAGCCATGAACTAAGGCTTAAACTTCCTGGACAAGTTAAGGTATTCCAGATGAACACTCAGGAATATTTTCAGGATTTAATAAGAACAGAAACTATTTATCATAAATAAAGTGTACTAAACAAAGTTTAAATCAAAGAAAAAGCTACACAAGAGAACTGATCATGACATTTTTATAGAAAAGCTAGTGTAACATGAGTAAACTACCACAAAAATTTCAGAGCAAGACCAGCTTTCAAGCATTAAATAAGAAAAAGACTAAACATCTAGTATTTATATACCTAGTAACACAAATCAAGGTCTACAGCAAAAACTTGTAACTACAGCCTAAAATATTATGGTTCTACTGCATAGAGCTCTTCAAGAGGATTCGAAAACATCAAGATTTTCTATTTTATGAATTTTCTACGAATTGATCTAGAATTTCAAAGTTCACAGCAAACTAAAACAAACAAGTCCTTATAGCACTATTTCCCTGAGTCACTGACATCGCAGACAACCCCCTGGGGTTTATCAAATTCAAACCCGAGGTCCTCGGGTCGGGTCAGAGGGGGAGCGCGGGTTTGACCGGCGATTTCCCGGCGAGGGGCTCACCGGCGGCGAGGGTGGAGGGGTGCGTGAGCCTCACGGGTTCAAGGCGCACCTCTGGGTGCTTGGAATCGAGGCTAGGGCGGTCGGAGGTGGGGTGTCGACGGCGAGCGGCGGCTTGCGGGCTCGGAGCACGGCGGCGGGGTGGCTCCGGTGAGGTTTGGGCGAGGGGAAAAGGCCTGGGAGCTGCGCGAGGTCGAGGCGGTGCTAAATGTGGGGGCTGTAGGGGTGGAGCGGGTCTGGGTTGGCGGCTCCGCGGCGGGGTGGAGCTCGCCGGGGTTCAAGCAGGGCGGCGGCGGCGTTCTGCGGCGTGGGAGCGAGGGGAGAGGAAAGGGACGAACGAAATCGATTGCTGGGGTTTATGTAGTGCTTAGGCGCTCGCTAGAAGAGGCCGGCGGCTGCTGCAGCTGGCTCTCCACTGCGACGGCGAGGTGGCGGTCGCCGGGGCGGTTCTGGAAGCGGCGGGGCACGTGGCACGGCCGGGGAGGCTCCAGCGCGAGGCAACAGGAGGGGGAGGTGGTCGTCCGCAACGCGTGGGCGCCAGCGCACGGCGGAGTAATGGCCGGAATGGCCGGGAAGGCATCGGCAGCGGCGCTGTCGGTGGCGTCGGCGGCGAGAACAGAGCAGGGAGGTGGGAGATGGTCATAAGGGTCGATTTGTAATTTCCAAAAATTCCAGGGACCTCTCTGTAAACAAGCAATAACTTTTAAACTAAAGCTCAAATGAAAAAGTGCCCAACATGAAAGTTGTTCAACTTTTCAAGATCTACAACTTTTATGTTGTGCAAAAATTTATTTGACCAAAGATTCAAGAGCTAAAATTAAAATCATTGAAGAGATTTTGAATTCTAGGAAATTTGTCTTTTTCAAAGCAAATTCACTTCAACTCTAGACTCAAAAGCAAAAATGGCTGCCATGCATTAAATGCACTGAAATTTTGCGAAAACACCCTCCACTAAAGCTATAATTACACAACCTATTCAACACAACTGCAGAAAGGACCTTGCATAAAATCATAATTACACATATAACCTTTCATAATTACAAAAAGATCCTTTTTAAGCAAATCAAACACATGATGCATAGTAAACATACATAATTACTGTGCAGACACCTATTTAATTACTGTGCAGACACCCGGGGTGTTACAGCTTCTTCAATGAAGTTGATCATATCATACTCTTTATTATCGGGTTCTAGGAAGATTTTCAGACGATGGCCATTTACCTTGAAGGTCCTACCTCCGTCATCTTGGAGAGTAATTGCTCTATGTGACGCAATGTTGATGATGGTGTATGGTCCTTCCCATTTGCTACGAAGCTTGCCATGTCCGAATAGCTTAACCCTGGAATTAAAGAGCAATACCTTATCTCCTGGCTTGAACTCCTTTTGCTTGATACTTTTGTCATGCCACTTCTTTGTCTTCTCTTTGTAGATTTTGGCACTATGGTATGCTTTGTCCCTCCATTCTTCTAGCTCTGATAGTTGTTGCTTCCTGAGTTGATGGTCCTTAAGTCAGAAAAAAAGCCATCAACTCCTGCAGCTTTTCCGATCAATCAAACACCAAACGTAGTTGTAGCACTTAATTCTAATCAATTCCACGAGTTTTGGTGATTCTTGGTTTGCAGGCACCCATACTCGGAATAAGGAGAAAACAAGCATAAGACGCAGCAGAAACACACAAAAGACTTCATCCTATGTCACACTCACAATATGGGCCCATTTGACAGAGAAAACCGATGTCGATAGCGAAGACAACGGCAAGGAGCTCTTTTCCAGTGGTAGCATATTTTAGTTGAGCTCCTATCAAAGTCTTGCTAGCATAAGCGATCGTGTGATGCTTCCTACCTTAGTTTAGCCAAGGACGGCCCGTACGGCGTAGTCACTAGCATCACACATGATTTCAAAGGGGAACGTCCAATCTGGGGGTTGGATGATTGGCGCTGAGATGAGTGCCCTCTTAAGAGTGTGGAAGGCATCAAGGCACTCATCATTAAAGTCAAAGGGTGCATCCTTAGCTAAGAGGCTCATGAGGGGTCTAGCGATGTGAGAAAAGTCTTTGATGAAATGGCGATAGAACCCAGCATGGCCTAGAAAGCTACGGATTCCCTTGACATTAACAGGAGGTGGGAGCTTTTCCATAACTTCAATCTTGGCTCGATCCACCTCTATCCCACATTCAGAAACAAGGTGCCCTAAGACAATGCCCTCGCGGACCATGAAATGGCACTTTTCACAATTAAGCACTAAGTCTTTCTCTGCACTTCATTGTAAGACCTTATCTAAATTCTCAAGACAATGATCAAAGGTTTTTCCATAGACGGAGAAATCGTCCATGAAAACTTCCATGGTCTGCTCAATCATGTATGAGAAAATAGACATCATGCACCTTTGGAACGAAGCGGGTGCATTACACAACCCGAACGACATTCTATGATAGGCATACGTTCCATAAGGGCATGTGAATGAGGTCTTACTTTGGTCATCAGGGTGGATGGGGATTTGGTGATAACCGGAATACCCATCAAGGAAAAAGAAGAAGGAATGATTTGCAAGCCGCTCTAACATTTCATCAATGAAGGGCAGCGGGAAACGATCCTTCTTTGTAGCCTTATTGAGTTTCCTATAATCTATGCACATCCTCCACCCAGTAGGGAGATGTTGAATGATCAACTCATTCTTCTCGTTGGGGACAACTGTCAACCCTCCCTTCTTAGGCACAACCTGGACGGGACTAACCC
Organism: Panicum virgatum; assembly: GCF_016808335.1. NCBI lineage: Eukaryota > Viridiplantae > Streptophyta > Magnoliopsida > Poales > Poaceae > Panicum > Panicum virgatum. The sequence continues at coordinate 33,340,629 of NC_053146.1, read as the reverse complement.
ACTCGCTATACAGCACGGGGTAGATAACCCCGGCGTGTAGGAGTTTCAGGACCTCCTTCATAACGACTTCCCTCATCGCATTGTTCATCCTCCTTTGAGGTTCCCTAGAAGGTGTGAAAGCTGGATCGAAGGGATGCGTTGGGTGCAAAGAGTTGGGCTAATTCCCTTTAGATCTTGGAGGGAATATCCCAGAATGGTTCGGTGTTTCTCTAGGACGGTGATTAGTCTCGTTGATTCCTCTTCTGAAAGTTTGTCGCTAATGATCACGGGAGACTAAGAATCACCGTGGAGGAAGGCGTAACGGAGCCCTGCGGGTAAAGGTTTCAACTCGATCGGAGGTCTAGGGGGAGACTCAAACTCGGATATGTCTATGGGTTTGGTGGGATCATCAACCTCCTCGATGAACTTTTCAGCATCTTTTTCAAGGAGGGATTCTGGTGAGTCAAAAGGGAGAATTCCCGCCACCTCCATGATCGGTTCAGAGTCAAGGTAAGTGATATGAACGGGGGTGCCCGATCTTCCGTCAGGTGAAGGATAACTCTCGTTTTGGTCGGAATGCGACACACCGATCCGGCTTCAAGTCAGCAACTCGAACCCCGCAATCTTAGCACCACAACTCCTCTGGTTATCAACCGTAGTCACAATCTGGTTGACCTCACCGAGAAGGTTAATCCCTACCTGCAAAACGAAGAACACAAGCAAGAACTCGAAAGAAACGCAACACTCAAATTGAAGTGACAACTGCAGATGAATGATTAAGCTCTAAAGTTGGGGTCCTACAAACCGAAAGACGGCGACTGTTCAAAGACAGATTGATCTAAAGCAAAACCCGAACCCTAATGAGGGCGGTGGCTACTGAGATATAGGGGATAGGGGCGTGGCTCCCCCTGGATGCGCCCCTAATGGGCTCAACGAAGATACACAGCCAAAAGGCCAAATTACGATGTCGCAGCACCGGGATAGATTTTGGATGCCAACTTCCTCGAACAATTCCCGATGGCTCAGAATGAGTTTGGGCCTGAAACCAACTCCAATAGAAGCTCCATGAAATTAGATTTCCATCCATATGTGAATCGTCAAATTTGGACTTCGGAAGTGGCCTGGGCGTCCAATTTACGTCAGGCTGCTCCTGGACTCCGAGGTGGACTCGAAGTTAAATTGGATTGGGCCTCCATGTGGCTTGGCGGCCCTTGCTGTTCCTCCACGCCTCCATGCTCCTATCCATGTGTTCCCTGGCCCTTTCCTTGGTTCCTAATCACATTGTAAAAATTAGGTAGCAAACCATTCTCACAATTATTAATAGAAACACTTAGGAGCGAACTCACCTCTAAATTTAATTGTCGCGCGCGAGCTCCTGTGATTGGACCTTGAATGGTTTGAATGTCCAGTGGTGGAACCTCTTGTATATCCATAGGAGTGATGTCCTCATCAGGAAGGTTCATCCAAAGAGTTTGCTACTCTGGAGATTTGGACCGAAAAGGTTTCCTTCCCTAGACGGACATTGAGTTTACCTTGAGTCGGGGCATCTATAAGCAATTTCTCAATGGGGTGCCCGATCATGAAATCGAAGTCTTGGACATCGAAAACATGAAAATCTAGGATCACATCGACGTTTTCGTGCTTGACAGTCACGTTCTGCAAAATTCCAATTCCTTCTAGAATTTTTCTAGAGGAAGTCTAGAAGGTTTTGTCAGTTTGTACCAACGGCTCATCTCCCAAGAGTTGGAATTCACATTCGCTGGAGATGATGTTGGCTCCGATAGTGGGACTGTAGAGATATCTACCAGGGTTCCTCTTATGGTACAAGGAATGGTTGACGGAGGGGAGCTGATTCGAAGAACTTCTGGTGACAGCTCCGTCTCCCTTGACCATTCGCTGGCCATAATGGTCACTACCTTCTTGACATTTTCCCTAAGGAATGTGGCTTCTATAGGATCTGTGGACGGGATGGGAACCGGCGGCTTCCTCGTGCTGAGATAGTTTGAGGTGTTTCCAAAATCTTCAAAAAGATCATCCTCGAATTCGAAAGGGAGCTCCGAAGGTTGAATTTCTTCTTCCTTCGGAGCCTCTGGTTAAGAAGAGGGTTCTAGAGTTGAATCTAGGGTTGTGAGGGGTGAAGGATTAGATTCGGCTGCTAGAATGTCCTCATGGCTTGATGTATGCTCTTCTTGGGAGGATCCGACGTTAGCAACGAAGGAAGTGTTTTATGTGATACGATCTAGGATTTCCCTACCTTTGGACGGAGTCTTATGGGAAAAGGATCCTCCAGCGGCAATGTCAAGGTAAAGGGCAGATTCTGTGTCGAGCCTGATGTAAAAATATTGAAGCAACACATGATCGGATATTGACAAGTTAGGGCTAGATTTCAGAAGAAGTGAAAACCTGGCCCAGGCCGCACCTATGGTTTCCTTCTCATTCTGCTAAAAGCAGAGGATATCCCTTTGTAAAGTGACAATACGGGACTGGGGGAAAATGAAAGACTAAACTTGTCTCTCAGTTCATCCCAGCTTCCGTTCACGCTTCCTACGATATGCGTGTACCATTGTTTCGCCCTCTCAACAAGAGAAAAGGGAAACAACTTCCACTTAAGGGTATCATGTGACATGCCTGCGATGGCGCGATATGAACACACTTGCTCAAACTCCCGTAGATGATAGTAAGGGTTTTTGCTATATAACCCAGAGAACGACAGTTTCTGAACCATAGCAATAAGGTCGGGGCGGAGCTCATAGCTAGATGCAAGAATTGGGTGGTCAGATTGCGGAGGCTCTAGGAGCTCACCCTTAAGAGCAGAGAAGCTTAGGATAGATGGCTACTCCATGATAGAAGGGGTGAGGATAGAAAAAAGAGATAAGAAAAAACAACAGATAAGAGTTTTTTTTGTTTTGAAAAGATAAGATACGAGGACCAACTAGGTTCGAAGAGAGATACAGCAACCATTCCCCAGCAACGGCGCTAGAAAGCTTGTTGGGTATTTTAACGACTGCGAATAAATCCACAAGCGCACGGATACCGTTGTAGCTTTCACCCGTGAGTATTCAAGGGTTATTGTATCCACAGGGAACGTGTGTGCACTAACTTCTAACTGAGTCGGTCCAAGAACACACGAAGATATGTGGCGAGGATAGAGAGGATTCCTGACGTAGTACTAGATGAGTTAAGGTCGATCTCTAGGGCTAGATACTCGCTTTGGGCACCGGCTTACCCCTGAAATGGTCAGGAGACTCTGGCCAACGGCTCTACGCTATATCTGAACATGGAGGGTGTTGACATTTCTTAGCGCAATCACTAGGAACGGGGGTGTCCCTAGCAACGGCGCCAGAAATGCCGTGTTGGTATGTCTTAACGTTTACAGAAAGATCTGCAAGCGCACGAATATACCGTTGTAGCATTTCACCCGGAAGTGTTCAGGGTATCATTATTTATATTTTCCCAAGGGATGGCAAGGTTGTGTAAAGATATTTACTAGTTCCATAACCATGACTTTATAAAATAAGGTGCAGACTACTGACTATACAGGGGTAAGTGATAAATAAACGGTAATCAGGGGTAATGTGACACACACAGAACAACCAACTCTCATGAATAAAGAATAAACAAGCACACCTAAGGTTAGTGGGAGCATAGGCACAGATCCTAGTATACTATTCATGTTAGCAGATAAGTTATGTTAGCCACATGCTTAGAGCTGTAGGTGCCGGGAAATTAGGGACATCGGGGAGAATGACCCACACTGGAGAACATCCAGTCCCGTTTCATCTTTGCATTTACTCCTACACGATACCCGAATGTCGGGGAGTACACTAACCGAGAAGCAGCTTCCCGGCGGACCGACAGGGCTGTCACCACCTGCGGTCTACCCCAGTCAAACCATGGAGCACCGTCATATCCGAGGGGCACTGTCATATTCGTAGGATCCCACATACCCGGGCACCATGCCCGCATATGAGGTCACTACCTCAGCACCCCCGGGTCCCCCACCCTTCGGATGGACAGGTAAGATGCTAAGGCAAGCCCGAAAGCACAACGAACCGATATCCTTGCCCAGATCATCTGATCTAAGCAAGCAACTAGTATAACTTGATAAAGCACATATCAAGGCTAAGCATGCTAAGAACATAGCAAGATAACTAAGAAGGAACTCAGAATGAATAGCATAACGAGAGTTGGAATACAAAGCCATACCAGAGGCCGAGGATTGCTCGCCGACCCCGAGAATGACTGGATTCACTAAAGGAGATGAAGTACTAGCCTTGCTCCACTATCCTAAGGAGTACAAGTCACAAGAGAGTGTGAGAGAGAGGCCTTCAAGTTGTGTGTGTGAGAGAGAGTGGTGGGAGGCCTCTTATATAGGTTAGTGATACAAATATGCGAGTAAGAGGTATGGTTTTTCTTCTTTTATGAGTATAGTTGACAGTCATATTTTGCACTTAATGACCGTCAACAGAGGACTACTAAGGACCAATAGGGCTGTCACCACCTGTGGACTACCTCACAGACTGTGGGATATAAGGCAAACGAAGGTAACTTTTAGCCTAGACACCACGTCTATGCTACTGATTACTACCGTAGTCTAAATTTGGTACCCCATAGCAAACTACGGCACTCTGTATAAATACAGAGCGACAAACCCGCGAGTAAGAGAACTGATCTCACTCAAAGATAAGTACTATGCAAGAACAGAGAATCACAAATACTATTGATATTTCTTAGCGCAATCACTAGGAACGGGGGTGTCCCTAGCAACGGCGCCAGAAATGCCGTGTTGGTATGTCTTAACATTTACAGAAAGATTCGCAAGCGCATGGATATACCATTGTAGCATTTCACCCGGAAGTATTCAGGGTATGGTTATTTATATTTTCCCAAGGGATAGCGAGGTTGTGTAAAGATATTTACTAGTTCCATAACCATGACATTATGAAGTAAGGTGCAGACTACTGACTACACAGGGGTAACTGATAAATAAAGGACAATCAAGGGTAATGTGACACACACAGAACAACCAACTCTCATGAATAAAGAATAAACAAGCACACCTAAGGTTAGTGGGAGCATAGGCACAGATCCTAGTATACTATTCATATTAGCAGATAAGTTACATTAGCCACATGCTTAGAGCTGCAGGTGCCAGAAAAATAGGGACATCGGGGAGAATGGCCCGCACTGGAGAACAACCAGTCCCGTTTCATCTTTGCATGAACTCCTACACGATACCCGAACGTCGGGGAGTCCGCTAACCGAGAAGCAGCTTCCCGGCGGACCGATAGGGCTATCACCACCTGCGGTCTACCCTAGTCACACCATGGAGCAATGTCATATCCGAATAATCCAGCATACCCAGGCACCATGCCCGCATATGAGGTCACTACCCTAGCACCCCCTGGTCCCCCACCCTTCGGATGGACAGGTAAGATGCTAAGGCAAGCCCGAAAGCACAACGAACCGATATCCTTACCTAGATCATCTGGTCTAAGCAAGCAACTAGTATAACTTGATAAAGCATAGATCAAGGCTAAGCAATCTACGAACATAGCAAGATAACCAAGAACGAACTCAGAATGAATAACATAACGAAAGTCGGAATACAAAGCCATACCAGAGGCCGAGGATTGCTCGCCGATCCCGAGGACGACTGGATTCGCTAAGGAGATGAAGTACTAGCCTAGCTCCACTACCCTAAGAAGTACAAGTCACAAGAGAGTGTGAGAGTGAGGCCTTCAAGTGGTGTGTGTTGTGACAGTGGTGGGAGGCCCCTTATATAGCCCTTGAGGTCGGCCCCCGCCAAGTTTATACATGGAAACATTCATAACCGCCTTCAGAAGGATCAGATCAAACTTCCCGCCAACATGCACCAGGATGGCTTTCAGGGGGGCTGGCCGAACCCCTGGTTCGGCCGGCCCACCTTGCCGCCTCTAGCCACCGTCTTTCTCTGGTACACTGCCTGGTGGGCCCTGATGTTGGTACGTCGGTGCCGGGGCTTCGTTGGTCGGTTTGGTCTGTCAGGTGGGCCTCTTTTGCATGTGTTACGCAGGACGTGATCTTCTGCGACTTTGTCTGTGTATTCTTCGTGTTTTCTTCTTATTTCGGAACTTGTGCTCCTGAAATCATAAATCTTCGAAAACAACTGTGGAGCTAGGTTAGTGATACAAATATGCGAGTAAGAGGTATAGTTTTCTTTCTTTTATGAGTATGGTTGACGGTCATATTTCGCACTTAACGACCGTCAACAACACCCCCAACCTAGCCTTTTGCTCGTCCCGAGCAAAACAAGGCGCTCGTTGTTGATCAGGAGTTGCTACGATGTTGTATTTCCAACTCATACTTAGGTACAACCAAATACTTCTTACCTTAATTTTGAATAAGTTGGCCTTTGTTCTTACCTCTTACTTTACTCCTGTGGAACTTATAGCTTCACCTCATCTTTGGCGGTTGAGAGTCAGAACGGTATCATAGAGTACTCATATTTCTTTCTCTTTAGTTCAACCGTCAATCCGGAGGTTTTGTAAAGTTTTTCAGAAGAAATTTATAAAGTTCCTCAGATGATCTCTCAGATCACTCAATGTGTATGATTCCTTACCAAGGATTTTTATTGTGCCTTTCTTCTTTGACCTATCTCTATTGGCTGTTTTTGTGGAGCTGTAGGTATGGAGGATTTGAAGGCATACCTACTTCTCATATTTTGCTAAGTCAAAACTAGATCCAAAGGAAAAACAAGTCATAAACCTTGATCAAGATGTGCAAGTGTGTGGATATTTTTTGTGGATGGTGTATGAACTCCTTTGTATGCACCATCTCTTTCTTTTTGGATAAGGGGCTTTCTTTTCTTTTCTTTTTTGACATGCCTAAGCATGTGGCATACCTTCTTTGGGTATGCATCTTTTATTCTCTGTTTTTTTTACATGCCGAAGCATGTGGCATACCTTCTTTGGGTATGCATCTTTTATTTTCTTTTTGCATAGCCCCATATCCTTGATATATTTTTGAGAGAGAGGTGTCATACATGGACTTGGAGTTTTATTTGTGGATGGATGTATATTTGCTTATTTCTAGTGTAGAAGCATAGCATGTGGTGGAAGTGTGTAGGTGATCTTGATCATGGGAGTATGAAATGAATCTCAATAAGAGTCACAACAATTTGACAAAGCTCAATGAGATAGCAAGCTGCATATGTGGAATGTTTTGCAATGAAAACAACATATGGCTTTGGATAGAAATTTCATATCACTACAACACATATGAGCTTCTGTGACGTTTTATTTATGTCACTGAAAAGTGGTATTTTTGTCATCTTTTATAATCTATGACACTTGCGTGACAAAAATCAGTTCGTCGCCTATACCATATAATAAAAGGTCTTCTGCGACGAAAACATAATTTTTCATCATAATTTTCATGATGATTCTTGCATCGTCACTAATTTATGACACAAGTTTTCGTCGTTAAAGATCTCTAAAATGTCACAAAACCTTGTACAAGAATGATGTGGTAGTGACATGAAACTGACGTGGCAGCACTATCGTGACGATTTCAATCTTATGTGGCAGCACTTTCGTGACGATTTGATTCGGCACCAAATATTTAGTGACCTAGCAGGCCCATACGGTGGGTTAATTTGAGCCCACATTACATTCCGCTCATTTTTTTTGCAATTAGATTGTCACAAAATAATACACATTCCTTCCATGTAATAACTTTATCACAATATATTAACAATTATAACAAGAATCATTCACACAACTAAAGTTGATAATACAAATAGATGTACAAAATCTACAAAAGCAAATTTTCTAGCATTCACTTGGGAGAAAATAACTATGCAGGGCAACATTTTGCATACACATGTTCATTTCTCACAAAAACAACAAAAGATCTGAACCCCTTATTGCTGCTTTCATCAAACCTCAGCATCTTCTGAAGAATATGGAGCTGGTACTTTTCAATTAATGAAGCACAGCTTCCTGCAAAATAGCACTATAGTAAGTAAAATTTCTTTAGGTTGCTATCAAGAAGACACATGGCTGTTTGTTTAGATAATGATAGAAATGCATGCTTAATTGCATCTCTGCATTGCAAAATGAGGAGCAACACAAACAGCAAGGAATTATGAATTAATTATTTGTCAGAGCAAATATTATTGCTCTCAGATCCGATGTAATTACGAAGAGGCCAAGTTGAAATAGGATAAAGCAATGACTTTCATTCACAGAACTGCACCAAAATGAAACATGTAGCAGACAAATACTGCAAATGTTATAAGCTAAATCAATATGAAACAGATCAATAATTAACTGATGCAAGACTAATAAGCCCAGACAAATACACGCAGATCGAGCACTAACAGATCATGAAAGAGCTGTACTACTAGTCTACTACAGGTTTTCTAATCACTATTAGATCATTTAGAATACAAATACAAGTGTTTTAAAGCAGGCCAAGATCACTATAAGTGATCTGAACAGGTTGACCTGTTCAGATCACTTATAGTGTATATAACTGTATATGTTGTAGTTGGCATCCAAAGAAGGGAATTTAAGAGTCCTGCCTGATTTTCAGAAGGCACAAGCCAGCCAGCAATCATGGAACATATGAACAATTTATCAAGCGGACAACAAAGTGTTGAAATAATTACAGCTAGTCAGCCTAACTAAGCTACGCAACGTTGCTGCAAGCTCAGTTCAAATCTTGAGACCGAGCGTTAGCACGGGTGGTTGGCTCCCCAGGTGCCGGAGCGGACCCGCCCGCATTCGAGCGCCGCTCGAGCGTGCGGTGCTCACAGGTACTGTAGCGTGAGTGGTGCGTGTGTGTGTCCTGCAGTATGGCGCGTTCTGAGACTCTTCGGGTAGCCTCGTCGGCATTGAGTCTGGTCAGCGTGGGCGACCAAAAAATCTTACATGACTCCTCAGTGCTCCTGGGTGCTTTCAAAAAAAAAAATCTTCGTCAATTGCCTACTGTAGAATAGTGACAGAAATTTTAAGGTCCAATAAATATTTGGTATGAAGCATAGTGAAGGCTCAAACACTAATTACTGAAACAAATGGTTTTGGACAAACTGCTCCATAACACTGTTATATGACAAACAATGGTATTACCAAACATATACAATTATACACCAAACATATAAAATATTTCTGAAGTGAGGATGATGCAGCTGGGCAAAACAAAGAGCAATAACGAATCAAATCGCAGCAAAAAAAAATCTCAAACTGTTGTGGTCAATATGATCCTAGTTGATATTACATGGATAGAAGTGTTCTGATTTTTGGGAGCAGTACCTTTCAAATATTTGTTGTCTAAAGCAAGAAGAACGATGACACTCTTTCTAAGTGTGGAGATCTTTGGCTTTGGCCTTCTCTCCTGTATGAAAGTTACATGTCCGAATTAATAATTTTCGCAATGGAAGGCAGATTGAATAGGCAGCAAGTAAAAATACCAAGATACAAACTGTTCAGTAAGCAACACAGGTACACTGAAGCCGCACTAATGACAACACTGATACATGTCATCTGTGGAAACAAACTTTAGACCACAACATCACGAACGAAAAAACAAACTGATAATCGAAGCCTCTTGCTAGTCATACACTAGCTGCTGCTAAGCTGCAACGGATCTAGCAGCAGCACCCAAACACCATCCCACGACATCCCTACCCCGAGATCGAACAAGGGGGCAAGGCGCCGCCACCGGCGCAGGCAGATCGGCGCGAGCGGAGCTGAGGTAGGCCGGCAAGGGACGAGGGTGGATGCCCTGCACCAGCACAGATTCGGTCACCCCGTAGCAAGGAGGAGAAGGAGGCACGAGCATTTTCACCTCGGCACGGACGACGTCCTCGATGCGATCCCCGACGCCTGCGCCGGCGGTGAAGTCGTCGGCCATCTCATCGCACTGCCGCTGCCTGGTTGTGGGGAGGGTTGAGGTTTGATGTGCTTTCGCCGCTGACAAGAAGTTTTATGGCAAAGAGTGGCGGCGGCGACGGCAGCCGCGGGTCCTCCTCCGCCACCTTCTTCACCTCCGCCGCCACCGGGGCCGGGGCCTGCTGCTGATCCGCCCCTGCCGCATTCGCCTTCTCCGCGGCGGCAGGAGGACGGATCTGAAAAGGGAATGCAGAAGAATGAGAGCTAGCTCTGCGGCAGAGAGGAGGGACGAGGGAGAATGAAATAAAGAGTGGCGAAGGTGGAGATGCGCCGTCGGTGGTGTGGAAGATGCGGCCGGCCGTCGAGGTGTGAGAAGCGGCCGGTGGTGGGGTGGATTCGGCGGTGGGGCGCTGTCGCCGCGGGCGAGGAGAGGCATTGCGGCGGCGGGGGTGGGAGCGACTGAGCGAGGGGAAGGGGTCGAACGTGTAGGGTTTCACTGAAGGAGTCGGTCTCAGGTTCGATTCTCTTGTGCGCCTCTTTTTCTTTTCTTTTTTTACATACGAGCTTGCAACTAAACTCGCCCTACGGTGGCAGTAAAAAACAAAATATATTCTACAGATGATTTAAACACAAGTTCAGATGCGGTCAATGGGTAAGCCTCGCTTGTTGCAGCATGTGGTCATGGGTTCAAACCCTTGTGAGGTTATATTTTTTTCCCCGCGCGTGGAGAGGTCGCTGTTTTTTTACCGCCATTTTAAAAAAAAATGCACGCACGTGTTGGAGCTTAATTTGACATGCCAACTGTGACATCCCGACTCAGGACTTAATATGATTAATAGGATACTCATACCAATAAGTTGCAACTTCTTTTCCGGAAGCCGATCTCGAAAGAACTCCGAGGTTAAGCGTGCTTGACTCGGAGAAATTTGGGGATGGGTGACCGACAGGGAAGTTCTTCTCTCGGGTGCGCACGAGTGAGGACAAAGTGCGCAGAAAAGACTGGACGTCGACTCGGAGACGAACGCATAGAAGTCCTCGTACTCCTGGTAGCTCTGATTGAACTCCCTCGCGTCGGCAGGAACTGAGCAGAAGTAGAGTATCCCCAAGAGGAAAATGAGTAGAATAGGCAAGAGTGAGTACACAATTTGTACTCAACAAGTATAACACAAACTATGAGGCTCTAAGGTTGGCTGACTCAACTGCATTAGTTTTTAATCTTGGCAAAATTTTATTAAAACTATTTACTACAAGTGGATGAATTACCATAAACCCAGTTACATAGAAATTAATCACAATTAATTATGATACTACTGAGTACCAAACCAAACCAACCACCCGGGGAAACCCTCCTAACCAAAGGAAGATAACCCCACTAATCAAAAGGAGGATCTGGGCCGCTCATAACCGTGAGCACGGCTAGTATACCAGTTTTACACTCTGCAGAGGTTGCACATCTTTACCCACAAGTCGTGAGCTACGCTAGTTGTTCATCACACTTCCGTAGGTGAGATGACTAGCAAACTCACTACGAGGCCTTTACAAAGAATCTCGTTGGTAAGGAGTAACCGCGAGGGTGGATCGGCGACAATGGGGCCCACCTCCGGGGGTGCCCAGACCAAGCACAGACCAAGCCGGAGGAGCAGGGACCATTGAAGCTTACCTCCCCTGCCCCGCAGGTAAGTTACCCCAAACTAAAAAGACCTAATTATTACGCCAAGACCGTCTCATTCCAGTCTTGTGGTAGCGCTGTTGTCCCAGGTTGTCGCTCTATGAACCGGTCCTTATGGAGAGTGGCCAACCCAGCAGTAAGCCCCTAAACCATGTTTCTAACAAAACTATTTTATAACGAGACGTGAGCCACTCAAACGGGCCACTCCCAGAATTAAGTTGCATATACCATTAATCAAATTAATTAAAAGGACCAAGTGTGTTATAGCGTGGCACCTAGCACAACTGACCAAAATGCAACCCAAGGGATATATATAAAAGATATAAAATGGCTAGAAAAATCGTTATAGGCATACAATATTAAAATGTAGTATGAAATTGTATTTAAAAGTGATAGGTGGTGTTCATGTTATACTTGCCTTCCTCAAAGTTCTCCTGCTGCTCAAACTGCTGTGAAGATGGTGGCTGCTCCGGGTACTGGTACTCCTCCGAAGGATCAACGTCTACTCACGATCGCAACGCCAAAACAAGTCCAGCACATACACATACATGCAAACAAAAGCAAACACTAAGAAACAGTACAACAATACATAAAAAATAGCGAACAAAACTAAGCTAGAACTATTCTATGCGTTACAACAATCGCGTGAGCGCAAGAACCAATAAAAACGGAGCTATAAATAAAAAGATATAAGCGTTATAAGATACAAGGGTTTATCTACAATACTGCGCAAATAACAGGGATTAAACTGTAATGGGCGTACTGTAGCACGAACAGGACCCGAAAATAATACAAAACATGTACTGGAGTGTCTAACATACAAGGATTAGGGTCAAAACAGTGATTAACAAGGTATTCCGGGGCTAGAAGGCAAATTTAGCAAGACACAGGAAAAAAAATTGTACGGCAATAACAACTAAGGACAGGGACTGAAACGCAAAAGTGGCATGTGTACAGCAGCCTTCACGTGGGGATATGGTTGTGTACTGTGCTGTGAACTCGATCTACGGAATCTATGGAGCAGAGAGCTATAACTGTAGTCTACGGTGAACCAGATTCACAGGAAGGGGTATCTCATGATCTAATCCACACCATAGGTTTTCGATCGAACGGCTGGTGGACCTTCTTCTTCATCTGGATCGCCAAAAGAACGTGCTGAGCGCACAGACTCCATGAACATGTGTATAGAGCTCCTTGCTACAACCCTAGATTGCTCTACGCTCCACGAAAAAAGCCCGGAAGCGGCAAAACAGAAAGCTCAGGCACAGGGATCTCACCTAGGGCACTGGGGAGAGCTGCGACGGCGCGGGCTGATCTCGGGACGTGGAGAGCTCGAACTGGGAACTTCCTGGAACGGCAACAATGAGCGACGTCGAGCGGCGGCGGTTCCTTCTGGCGGTCCTGTGACGACAAAGAGGGTGCGAGATGGATGAGACGGTGCCGTAGCGGCATCGCGCCGATGGACATGAAGTGGTGCCGGCGATGGCAACTTACTGGAACCGAGAGGAATGGCTGCGATGACTCATGCGATGGGAGGAAGATCGTGTAGATGGGAAGGGTGACTGGCGGTGCCTCGGTTTATAGAGTGAGAGGGCCACGGGAATATCGCAGCTGCTCCCGTCATCAGCGCACACGATCGAGCAGAACATGGCCGTCAATTTCGGAGTCCGTTGCTGCAGCGAGGGCGTCCGTATTCGGATCGATGAGTACAACGAGGTGTTTGCTGCTGCCGGGTTGGGTCCGGCCCAGGAGAAAAGATATGAGTTGGCTGGGAGATGGACTGGGGTCGAGCGTGGAGACCTGGGCGCACGGCGCCACGGCCGCACGGAGAGGCAAGGCATGCCACGCAGGGGGGTCGTCGGGGATTTCTGAAGCAGCTGACGATGATAGCTTTTGTGCTCGGCTTCTGCGGCATCGATCTATTCGAGGCTGGACCATGGGCGGTGGGAGCGCACCGGGGGATGAGGAGGCGAGGAGGGGCACGCAGGAGCGCTAGCCTCCTGGCGGTGGCGCTGGGTAGGGTAAGGGGTGCGTGCAAACACGGGGGCGCTGCTGTCAGGAGGGGCAGGTGTGCTCGCTGGCAGGTGGGTCTGTGGCGTCAGCGGGGAGAACGCACGCTCGCTGGTGTGCGGGCCCAGGTGCGGGAACGGCGCTGCGCGTCCGTGCGGAGGAAGCGCTGGGTCCTTGAGCTGCGGGACCCGGTGTCAGGGGTGCGCACGGGTTAGCTGGGCTTTGCGCCTTGGACCGACGAGGAGGGGTGCGGGCTGAAGGTGGGCCAAGCGGAAGGTGGGCTGCTGGGTTGAGCTAAGTGGGTTTGGCCCTTTCCTATTTCTGGTTTTCTCTCTTCTTTTTCTTTTCCAATCTTCACACAACCTATTTGAATTCAAATTTTAATTTGAATTCAACTCTAGCACTCAAACAAATAAAACAATGCTCCAGCATGAATGCACAAACATGTTAGCCCTAAAATAAATTTTAATTACTTTATGAAGCAAAAATAAATTATAAATGCAGGGCTAAGCAAATTAAATCATAGAAATTTAAATAAATCCAATTAATTTTATTATTAATTACTGAAATTTAAATTAGGGTGTTACATTATCCTAAGTTAAGCTGCCAGATGTAAGCGGGCCCGGCCTCGGGGAGGCGGGACGTTACAGAATGGTATCAGAGCTGACTCTCGTGGTTTCACGGGCACGTACGGGCGTAAGTGCACGGGCATGAGCAAGAGCGCGTGGGGGCGCAGATGCCACCAGTATGTGGACAGGCGCGTGGCGGGTCAGTGCGCGGGCATCTGGGATGCGCCGTTGGCACTGGACGCACGGACGTGGCACAAGGACCATTGGCACTGGACCCACGGACGTCGCACATGGGCTGTTGCCACTGGACGTACAGGACGTGGCCAAGAGAGGACGTTCCTGCCTTGGGATTGACCGACGAGGACGTCGGTCTCTTAAGGGGGTGAGTATGTGACATCCCGACCCAGGGCTTAATAGGATTAATAGGATAATAGGATTAATAGGATACTCATACCAATAAGTTGCAACTTTTTTCCGGAAGCCGATCTCGAAAGAACTCCGAGGTTAAGCGTGCTTGACTCGGAGAAATTTGGGGATGGGTGACCGACCGGAAAGTTCTTCTCCCGGGTGCGCACGAGTGAGGACAAAGTGCGCAGAAAAGACTGGTGTTGGTCTGTGAGGGTAGTCTATATCCTAAGTTAAGCTGCCAGATGTAAGCGGGCCCGGCCTCGGGGAGGCGGGATGTTACACCAACGAAATTGAATAGCCAGAGCTTAATGCGATAAGTCCGAGTATTAAAAATTCAACATAACCATGCATGCACTCATAAGCTACCCATTTTTGAACCAAAAATATAAAAAATACTGATCTATTATGGTCATAAATTTGCTACGCTTGATATTTGTCATTAAAATGAAAGAGTATTCATCATAACATAGCATTGTAATGGTTTACGACGTTTTTAGATTGGTCTTAGTGACAAACATTTAATTTTCGTCACTAAACCATTCCTCCCCCTATAGAATATCATAAAAGGGAATGAGCTTATGACATTTTCATCTGTCGTCATGAGGTATTCGTCGCAGAAGGTTATATTTGTTGTAGTGTATCATCGAGGAACTTTATTATATTTTTGTGTTTTCAAAATTAAATACTCTGGATATCAAGCATCACGTAAGAGAAGATCATAGCGACTCTATTTAACCATTTCATAGCTCACAACAACTTAGATTTGGATCATGCTTTTTGCTACCCACAAGTTTCAAGTTTAAGATTTGAACTTTTAAGCCAACAAACCCAAAACTAGGTAGAGCATAAAGTTATAACTAAGCATATGAAGGAAATTAACAGAGCAACTATTCATCATCTCAATAAGGAAAACTTACAACATGCTTACTACACATATTAAAGGAAATATTTTTGGTGTTTTCTAAGTTTTTGTAAATTTTTATTTTTTTTAGTTATGCAAATTTTTATGGGTTTTCTGATTTTGCAAATTTTTATGGATTTCATGCAAGGCTATAAAAAGCAGTCAGGCTCATTACGGCTGGTCGGGGTTGAAACCAGTCCAGCGACAGTATGCCCTCCACTCCTCCTGTCGCTGCAACTGCAATTGCCCCATATCGTGGAGTCTCTCGCCAGTGTGATGCTGCCATGCTTGGGATGTATCGATGTGTTGGTGCAGTGTCTCTTGTATGTTGTCGCTCTGCACCCGCAGCTCACCTAGCTGCTGGGTGATAGCGCCGAAACCTCGGGACGAGGCCGTCCGTCTGATGAGGTTCGGGGCTCCGCTGGAACTGGAACTGGTGGGCCGGCGGATTGGTGCCTGCTGTGCCCACTCCTTAGTGCTTGCACTATGCCATGACGAACCACCGGCCTCATGTTGATAAGTGCTGTGGCTACTGAGGCGGTGGTGTCAGTTCTGCTTCCCTTCTGGCCCTGCTCCTTGTCATCCTGCTAGGCAAACCAGAAGATTTATGCCTACGACCTCCTTCTCGTGGAACGAGAGGGGTGGTTAGCGAATGGCAATTATACAAATGGAACTCCGCATTGGGCAGCGGAATCTCATTTGTAAAGCCCAAGTAAAAGAAAATCAAAGAGTCATTCGGGCCTTTCTTGAGTGTGTGACCTTGGATCAAATAAACCTCGTCGATATACGCATGGTCGCCCTCATTGAAAGGAATAGAATTCCCTTCTAAGGCACCGATACGTGTAGCGATACGAGTAATCAAAGAAGTGCACTCAATAGGTCCCATCATCTTGAAATTCGAAAGCCATTGCTTAACCAAAGCTCGCGTGGGGGAGATTTTGATCTTGTTGACCATGGCATAAAGAATGAGTAACTCATTGTTGCGCACGGGTCGGACATCATCTCTCGAAAAGAGAGTGATGGTTAACCACTTGTGCATCAACTGAAGAGTTGGATTATGAATGTTGCTGCACCGAGGTGCAAACTTGCCATGGACAACTTGACCCGAAATCTAGCCCCAAAATTCATGACGATTAAAACTGCGGCAAGCTTGATCGAGAGAAATTGGCCAGCGTTTGTTGAAATTGAGGTGGCCGGCAAAAGTTTTCTAAGAAAGCAAATACTCTTTCCCGAAAAGTCGAAAATAAACCCCGTTTTCCACCTCCCGAAGAGTGCAAAGAAATTGGATGGTGAGGAGTCGAGAACCATACTCCTCAACGGGAACGAAGTTATCCCATTGTAAGGAAAATGGCCCCTTTTAGGGAAATAGCCTCTCATGCCATGGTTGCCATATTTCCTCATATGTGTTTTGGTGATTTGATGACAACCCAACACTTGGACTAATGTGTGTGTTCTAGTTGATTATATACAGCACTTTAGGTCCAAGGGATGAAAACATGAAGAAAACAAGTTGAAGAAACCGACGAAGACTCAACGCTTAAAGCCATCAAAAGAAAAGCAGAACATTCCTATACATCGGTTAAACCGATGAAAGCAAAAGATATATGTCGGTGCAGTTTTCCAGAAGGCTGGAAACTGGAAATACACTCACCGGTTGAACCAACGATGAAGATATTGAATACGTCAGTGCAATGGATCCAGAAGTGAAGGCAAGGTCTATACACTGGATGAACCTACGATTGGATCTTGGTGAACGTCGGTGCAATTGTCCAGAGAGTTGGTTTTTCAGAGTTCACAGGACAACTACACTCACCGGTTAAACCGACACAGCATCGGTTGATTGCCCGTACACGTAACGGCTAGTTTTTGAGGCGGGCAGTTTAGTATCACCGGTTGAATCGATGATGGCTATTGGAGGAGCGTCGGATTAACCGACGTTAGGTACTTTTCAGGCAGTTTTTCTCCAACGGCTATATTTGCTTGTGCTGCCTATATATAGCCCCATGGCCGGTTGTCACACATGGTTGGAAGCCTCAAGAGCTGAAGAAAGTGCTGCCCAAGCAAAGATCCATCACTAACCATCCAATAAGTGCTTAGTGTCATATATAGCTTGTGAGAAGCTTTGAGAGAGTGCTTTGTGCACTTGTATAGGCTTAGTTCTTGAGAGAGCTAGCTTAAGAGAAGTCTTGCCGAGGCAAGCAAAGCATTCCCATCGACGACCCTCCAACTTGGTGTGGAGCGGTGCCGACACTTTGTACGGGGGAAGAGGAGACCCCCTCCTTGGTGGAGAAACTCCGTAGTGGATTTCTGTAACACCTGGTTTACAAAAGGACATAAACCGAGCAATCATATACGTGCCAGGATTAAGTCACACGTATATACAACAGAATGAATAGTATATCACAGCACATATCACGCAAAAGATATAATAAAGTGAGTACGAATGTTATTTATTACATAAATGTCAAAATGTCTGATACAAAGTATGCGGAAGCGTAAAATAGGTACGGAACTCTCGGAAGCTGGGCGCCATAGGGACGTCGACTGGGAGACGAACGCCTAGAAGTCCTCGTACTCCTGGTAGCTCCGGGTGAACTCCTCCGCGTCGCCGGGAACTGAGCAGCGGTAGGGTATCCCCAAAGAGAACAAGAGGAAAAGAGTAGAGTAGTCAAGAGTGAGTACACAACTTGTACTCAACAAGTATAACACAAACTATGAGGCTCTAAGGTTGGCTTACTCAACTGCATTAGCTTTTAATCTTGGCAAAATTTTATTAAAGCTAATTACTACTAGTGGATGAATTACCATAAACCCAATTACATAGTAATTAATCAAAATTAATTATGAACTACTGAGAACCAAACCAAACCACCCGGGGAACCCCCCTAATCAAAGGAGAATAACCCCACTAATCAAAAGGAGGATCTGGGCCGCTCATAACTGTGAGCATGGCTAGTATACCAGTTTTACACTCTGCAGAGGTTGCACATCTTTACCCACAAGTCATGAGCTACGCTAGTTGTTCATCACACTTCCATAGGTGATATGACTAGCAAACTCACTATGAGGCCGTTACAAAGAATCTCGTTGGTAAGGAGTAACCGCGAGGGTTGGATCGGCGACGATGGAGCAGGTCTAGTTGGCAGACACAAAGCACAGACGGGGCCACTCAGTACGAGGGCCATAGAAGCTTACCACCCTTGCCCCGTAGGTAAGTTACTCCAAACCAAAAGACCTAATTAGTAAGCCAAGACCGTCCCATTCCAGTCTTGTGGTAGCGCTGTTGTCTCAGGTTGTCGCTCTATAAACCAGTCCTTAGGGAGAGTGGCCAACCAAGCACTAAGCACCATGTTGGCCCCCTATACCATGTTTCTAGAAAAACTAATTTTAACGAGACGTGAGCCACTCAAACACAGAACACAGATGACCACTCTCAGAATTAAATTGCATATGCCATTAATCAAATTAATTAAAAAGGACCAAGTGTGTTATAGCGCGGCACCTAGCACAACTAACCAAAATGCAACCCAAGGGATATACAAAGGATATAAAGTGGCTAGGGAAGTCCTTATAGGCATACAATATTAAAATGTAGTATGAAAATGTATTTAAAAGTGATAGGTGGTGTTCATGTTATACTTGCCTTCCTCAAAGTGCTCCTGCTGCTCAAAGTGTCCTGCGAAAGGTGGCTCCTGGCACTCCTCCGAAGGATCAACGTCTACTCACGATCGCAACGCCAAAACAAGGTCCAGCACATACACATACATGCAAACAAAGGCAAATGCTAAGAAACAGTACACCAATACATAAAAACAGCAAACAAAACTGAGCTAGAACTTTTCTACGCATTACAACGATCGCGTGGACATAAAGAACACCTAAAACGGAGCTCGAACGCGAAAACTAGGGCTAAAACAAGATCCAGGGACTAAACTGCAAGAAACTGAAAGCTACAGGGGGTTCTGCGCAAAAACTAGGGACCTAAACATAATTAAAGGGTAGATCCAGGGGCTAACATGCAAAACCGGTGGGCTGGACAGCGTGTTCTAATACTGAAAAGCTCAGGGGTCTAAACGCTAAAAACTAGACCTTTCTGCAATTACTTTTGAAATGTAGTGGACCGCGGGTTGATTCAGCGAAAGTCTAGGGACTCTTTAGCAAAACAGCCAGGCTGAAGCGGTACGCGTAGATCTGATCCGTTGGATTGGGATCCAAGGGCCAGAGTTTGATGAGATCTAAATCTAATCGTGAGCGTCCATCACAGATCGCGCGGCTAGGACCTGTTTGGGCGCAGGGGCGGCGGCGCCGGTCGCCTGACTTCAGGTTCCGCGGCGGCGCGCGGCTCGGGTTCACCGGAATTAACCAATTCCGGTGCTCCGGGGGTCAAATCAACTAGGGTTTGGGTCTGGGATGGCCTACACGACATACCTAATCCACCTAGGGCCTTAGCGAGGCTCTGCAGTGCACTGGGCGGGTCGCGCAACGGCGGTCGCGGGTCTGCACAGTAGTGCTCGCCGGTGTGCGCGCGTTCGCGCCATTCTAGGATCGGATCTGGGTGCAAAAGAGGCTGTGAACGTGTGCAAGGCTAACGCAAGCCGAAATGAGGCTCGCGCGGGGCTGTGCTGTGCTGCAGGAAGTACACCACGGCGGAGCTGCGGTGTGTGCCGCCGGCGACCGGTGTTTCAGCCTTGGGCACGGACCACAGGCCTTGACATCTAGCGCAAAAGGACGGGGAGGCGTTACTGATGCTCACCGAGGGCTCGGGTCGGGGTAACTCGGCGCGCAGGGGTGTCGGCTTCGAGATCCGGTGATGGCACTGGGCGGAGCTCGGAGAGGAGGTCATTGCAGGGCATCTCTGGGCCTGCTGGTCCCTTGATCTAGTTCGGGCGTGGCCTGTGAAGGTGTACAACGGATCAGGGCAGCCTGTGGTTCACCGGCGGCGAGAAATCGCGGTGGCGAACAGGTTTACCCGCGGCGGCGTCCGGGCGCAATTCCGGCCGCTGCAGGGACTGGGGTCGAGGATGGCAAGCTCCGTGAGGTCCCTGGGCTCACGGCGAAGCTACTGCGCAGCTCTGGTGAGGCTGTGGTGCAGCGTGGCCGCGGCGGCGCAGGGGTGCTCTGCATGGCGGAGCAAGGCGGTGGGGTGGCCGGGGTGCGGTAGCGGCGATGGCGTGGAAAGGTGGGTGTGCAGGGGCTGCGGGGGTGTCAAATAAAGGAGGCGGCCGGGGTTTTTGGGCATGCATGCCACGAACAGAAGGCCGACAAGGATTGCGGGCATGATGAGCGCAACGTGGAGGAAGCGGATCATGGAACGGCTCGGCGTGATCCCGGGCTCTGGGCGAAGCTTCTAGAGGGCCGGGCGAGGCTGACCGGTGGGTCACGGGGTGTCGGGGAGGTCCACGGGACAGCGGGGGTCGGGCGAGGCACAGTAGAGGCCGGGGAACTCGGGTGGAGGAGGACGACGGGGATGACAGGTGGGGTCGGGGAGCAGTGAGACGGGGGCGAGCGCACGGTGAGCAGATGGAGCGGCTGACTCGCGGGGCCCGCACGTCAGAGAGAAAGGGGGCGCGCGCACGCAGGATGAACGGGGCGCTGGCGAGCTGGGCCTCGGGCATGGTGAGCTAGGATGGGGAGTGGAGCTTGGGCTGGAGGGAAAGGAGCGCGGGTTGGGCCGACGCTGGGGTTTGGGCCGGTTTGGGTTGGTTTGGGTTTTCTATTTCCTTTCCTTTCTTTTTTTCAAACCAACTCAAACTAATTTGAATTCAAATGAAATTTGAATTGAAACCCTAAGCACTCAAACAAATAAAACTTATGCACCAGCATGTATGCACAAATAAGTTTAAACCAAGAAAAATTTTAATTACTTGTGAAAGAAAAATTAAATTAAATGCAAGGCTAAGCATAATAAACCTTAGAAATTTAAATAAAGCCAATTAAATTTATTATAAAAGCTGAAATTTAAATTAGGGTGTTACAAACCCTACCCCCTTATAGGAATCTCGTCCCCGAGATTCAGCTGGACTGGCTAGCAAAGAGATCTGGATATGTCTTCCTCAGCTCATCTTCTCGCTCCCATGTAGCCTCAGCTACACTGTGATGACTCCACTGAACTCTGCAAATATTGATGCGCTTGTTCCGTGTAACCCTCTCCGATGTCTCCAGAATCTTCACTGGATGCTCAGTATAGGTCAGATCTTCCTGCACATGTAACTCATCCAGTGGTGCCTGCTCCTCAAGTACTCGTAGACACTTCTTCAACTGAGAAATATGGAAGACATCATGCACTCCAGAGAGACTGGTAGGCAACTCCAGGCGGTAAGAAACCTCGCCTTTACTCTCGAGCACCTTGAATGGACCAATGTACCGAGGTGCTAGCTTCCCCTTGACGTTGAATCTGCGGATTCCTCGCATCGGGGACACCTTCAGATATACATAATCATTAACGCTAAAAGTCAGGTCCTTCCGTTTGCCATCTGCATAGCTCTTCTGCCTAGTCTGTGCAATCCTCAGATTCTCCCGCACAGTCTGTACCATCTGCTCTGCATCTTCTATAATGTCAGGGCCAAAGAGCTGCTTCTCACCAATCTGATCCCAATAAAGAGGAGTCCTGCACTTTCTTCCATACAATGCCTCAAAGGGGGACTTCTTCAGACTGGCCTGGTAGCTGTTGTTGTAGGAAAACTCAGCATACAATAGGCACTTATCCCAACTGGTACCATACTGAATAGCGCAGGCTCGCAACATATCTTCCAACACCTGGTTGGTTCTCTCTGTCTACCCATCTGTCTGACGATGATAGGCGGTACTGAAGCGCAGCTTCATATCCAACGAATCATGGAGCTGCTCCTAGAACCGTGAAGTGAACTGAGATCCTCTGTCAGATATGATCTTCTTGGGCACACTATGCAAACAGACAATCCGGGAGATGTACAACTCTGCAAGTCTGGCACTGGAGTAAGTAGTGTTCACCGGAATGAAGTGAGCAACCTTCGTCAAATGATCCACTACTACCCATATGGAGGTGTACCCTTTCTGAGTACGAGGCAACCCGACAATGAAATCCATAGTGATCTCCTCCCATTTCCACTCTGGAATCTTCAATGGCTGTAACAGACCTGCTGGCCTCTGATGCTCAACCTTGACACGCTGACAGGTGTCGCAAATAGCCACGTACTCTGCAATGGAACACTTCATCCCATACCACCAGAATCGTTCCTTAAGATCATAGTACATCTTGGTACTACCCGGATGAATAGAGTAAGCTGTATCATGAGCCTTACTCAGGATCAACTTCCTGAGATCCTTCACATCTGGCACACAGATCCGGTTCTTATACCACAAGGTACCCTGATCATCCTCTCTGAAATGAGGAGCCTTGCCTTTCTTGAGAAACTCACGAATCTCCTGCAGCTTCTCATCTTCCTTCTGATGCTGTCGGATCTCTGCCTCTAGAGTGGGCTCTGCCTCGAATGCTACACTCGAAGTATGATGCAAGAAATCCAGACTCAACTGCTCAAACTCCTCGCATAATTCTGGAGGCATCTGGAGAGCCACGGCCATGTTGACATAGCTTCTTCTGCTCAGAGCGTCTGCCACAACATTGGCCTTACCCGGATGATAGTGAATCTCCAGGTCATAATCCTTGACCAGCTCTAACCATCTCCTCTGCCACATGTTCAGCTCATTCTACGTGAAAATATACTTGAGGCTCTTGTGATCAGTGTAGATATCACACTGCTGCCCGAACAAGTAATGCCTCCAAATCTTTAGAGCATGCACAACTGCGGCTAACTCAAGATCATGAGTGGAATAGTTCAGCTCATGCTGATGTAACTGCCGTGAAGCATAAGCAATCACTCTGCCTTCCTGCATCAAGACACAACCGAGACCATCCTTCGAGGCATCACAATAGCCTGTGAACCTCTTGCCCTGGTCTGGAAGAGTAAGGACTGGCGCCATAGTCAACCTCTTCTTCAACTCATCGAATGCCATCTGACGCTCATCAGTCCATATGAAATCCGCACTCTTCTCTAGCAAAGAAGTCAAGGGCTTCGCGATTTTGGAGAAATTCTCAATGAACCTCCGATAATATCCTGCTAAGCCCAAGAATGACCAGACTTCCTTCACCGTCTACAGTGTTTTCCACTCGAGCACATCCTTCACCTTGCTCGGATCAACTGCAATGCCTCCCTTGAAGATGATATGACCGAGGAATGGAACCTCGTCAATCTAGAACTCGCACTTGCTGAACTTAGCATACAGCTGATGCTCCCTCAATCTCTGCAACACGAGCTTCAGATGAACTTCATGCTCTGCCTCTGACTTGGAAAAGATCAGGATATCATCAATAAAGATCACCACGAAGACATCCAGTTAATCCATGAAAACCTTGTTCATCAGGTGAATGAAGAAATCCGGGGCATTAGTCAAGCCGAAAGACATGACTGTGTACTCATACAGCCCGTACTTGCAGGTGAATGCCGTCTTCGGAATATCCTCGGGACGGATCCTCAGCTGAAAATAACTCGAACACAGATCAATCTTCGAGAATACACAAGCACCTCGAAGCAGATCAAAAAGATCCTCAATACGGGGCCGTGGATGCTTGTTCTTGATGGTAACTACATTCAGATCCCGATAATCAACGCACATTCTCTTCGAACCATCCTTCTTATCTACTAACAACAACGGAAAAGCCCAAGGAGAAAAGCTGCGACGGATATAGCCCTTGGCTAGCAACTCATCAATGGTCTTCTTGACTTCCTCATGCTCTATAGGTGCCATGCGGTAGGGCCGCTTTGTAATAGGAGCTGTGCCAGGCAAGAGATCAATAGAAAACTCAATGTCGAGTTTAGGCGGCATAACTGGCAAATCATCCGGAAAGACATCCGGGAACTCAGACACCACGCGAATACCATTCGTGGGTCTAACCTCCATCTGATGAAGAAATCCAGAATTCTCTGTAGCACTGACCGTCACCTCTTGGCCATCAGATGCTGACAAGTGAACTGTCCGCTGAGCACAATCAATACGGACTCCCCATCTGGTAAGGGTCTCTATGCCCAAAATCACATCTATCCCCGAGGAATCAATGACGTTCAAACCAGTGCGGAACTCTACCCCCCTTATGACAATACTAACTCTGGAGCATATAGAACATGTATGTATCTGGCCCCCAGGTGAGGTAACTACCATAGCTGTCCTCATACAAGAAACTGGTATACAATGCTGCTCGGCAAATGACTTGGAAATGAAAGAATGAGTAGCACCGGTATCGAAAAGCACTGTAGCGGGGTGGGAGTCAACCATGAACATACCAATAACCATGTTAGGAGCCTCGGCCGCTGACTCGGCTGTCACATGGTTCACCCGGCCCTGTGCTGGCGCCCTGGGCTGAGCTGGGCGCCCCTGCTGTCCCGCCTGCGCCTTCCGGGGGCAAGAGTTGGCGTAGTGCCCCGGCTGGCCGCAGTGGTAGCACACGCGAGGGAGTGCTGGAGCCTGCTGTCCGGCAGGAGGAGCTGCCTGCCGTGGAGCCTGAGGTGCTGGAGGAGCTGGTGGAGTGACACGAACCAGAGGTGCTGGAAACCTCTGGCCCTGGCTTGCCTGCTGCTGCTGTCGAGGCGGGTACTGCTGCGGCCGCAGCTGGTACTGCTGGGGCGGCCGGTACTGCTGCTGCTGCTGTGATGGCTGGAAGCTGGGACGTGTGTTGCTGCCGGAAGCAACTGGAGTGATCTTCCTCTTCTTATCCTCCATCTCCCTATGCTTACGCTCCATGTTGAGTGCGCTGTCAACCAGATGGTTGAAGTCGTCGAAGCGGAGGTTGAGCAGCGCGTACTGGATGTAATCCTCAAGACCCTCCATGAAGTGCTCCTGCTTCTCGCAGTCATCCACGACCTCGGCAGGGGCATAGCGAGCGAGCTGAAGGAAACGGTCACAGAACTCCGTGACCGTCATAGTCCCCTGAAGTGAAAAGAAAGATGTATGACAAATGATTAGCTCCTATTTCAGAAAGATAGAACAAGGGAGATCTCAGCTCAAAAGGAAAGGCTGAAGGATTATATCTGAGTTTACCTGCTTAAGCGCAAGGAACTCCTTCTTCTTCGGCTTCATCATGCCCGCGGGGACGTGGTGGCTGCAGAACTGCTCCCGGAACTGGATCCAGGTGAAAGCCTCGCGGTCCTGAATTCTGTGGGACTGCCACCAGTCGAGAGCTGCCCCTCGCAGCTGCCCTGCTGCGTACAGGACACGCTCCCTGTCGTCGCACTGAGCGATGTCCAGCTGGTGCTCCACTGCACGGAGCCAGTAGTCCACCTGAAGTGGGTCAGACGTGTGAGAGAACGTCGGCGGGTGACCCCTCAGAAACTCCGCACGCCTGTCGCGGGCCTGCGGTGGTGGAGGAGGTGGAGGCTGCACGTGAACCTGCTGCAGTGCCTGAACAGTGTTGTTCAAGGTGATCATCATCTGCATCTGGAGCTGGAAGAACTGCTCCGGAGTCAAGGGTGGAGGCATCGGCATTCCGGTACCCTGGTTGTTCTGCCCCTGCTGGCCAGAACCGGAACCGGTGCTCCTGGTGTTCACCATCTGACTTGAACAAAAGATGTATGAGCAAAGATATTCTAGAAATAATTTCAAACGGATATGATATCTTTCTGCAAGAAAACTCGGGCATGATAGAGTGGACAGGATAGAGAGCATGGTTTTAACCCTAATGATCTAACTCATTTTATTATTTAATTAACTTTAACTTAAGACTGATTTTCATTAAACAAATTTAACTACTAAGATATGCAATCATCCAAAATCCAAATCAAACATTTGCATAATAACAAGCATTCAAAAGTTCACGCTTTAGTCGAGTTTAGCACACGACTCGACTAACACAACGCGTCGCAGATTGTTCTATCGCACTATTATAAAGGGTCATTTAGCTTACACCTATGATGGTCGGTCGACTTACTTCTGGCCAAAATCTACGGAAACTAATTCTATAGAGAAAAATCAAGGTAAAGACGAGTAAAAGTCTCAGAATTCAAAGAATATAATAGCAAAATATTTTCAGCAACCAAGGATAGAGAGAAGAAGACCTAAAACTCGACCAGTTCTATCTAGGCTTTCGTCCTACAGTCGATATAGCTTTGCTACCACTCTGTAACACCCGGTTTACAAAAGGACATAAACCGAGCAATCATATACGTGCCAGGATCAAGTCACACGTATATACAACAGAATGAACAGTATATCACAGCACATATCACGTAAAAGATATAATAAAGCGAGTACGAAAGTTATTTATTACATAAATGACAAAATGTCTGATACAAAGTATGCGGAAGCGTAAAACCGGTACGGAACTCTCGGAAGCTGGGCACCACAGGGACGTCGACTGGGAGATGAACGTCTAGAAGTCCTCGTACTCTTGGTAGCTCCGGGTGAACTCCTCCGCGTCGCCGGGAACTGAGCAGCAGTAGGGTATCCCCAAAGAGAACAAGAGGAAAAGAGTAGAGTAGGCATGAGTGAGTACACAACTTGTACTCAACAAGTATAACACAAACTATGAGGCTCTAAGGTTGGCTGACTCAACTGCATTAGCTTTTAATCTTGGCAAAATTTTATTAAAGCGAATTACTACAAGTGGAAGAATTACCATAAACCCAGTTACATAGTAATTAATCAGAATTAATTATGAACTACTAAGAACCAAACCAAACCACCCGGGGAACCCCCCTAATCAAAGGAAGATAACCCCACTAATCAAAAGGAGGATCTGGGCCGCTCATGACCGTGAGCACGGCTAGTATACTAGTTTTACACTCTGCAGAGGTTGCACATCTTTACCCACAAGTCGTGTTCTACGCCAGTTGTTCATCACACTTCCTTAGGTGTGATGGCTAGCAAGCACACTACGAGGCCGTTACAAAGAATCTCATTGGTAAGGCGTAACCGCGAAGAGTTGGATCAGTGACGATGGGGCCCACCTCACGGGGGTGCAAGACACGGAGCATAGACCAAGCCGGAGGAGCAGGGACCATTGAAGCTTACCACCCTTGCCCCGCATGTAAGTTACTCCAAACCAAAAAGACCTAATTAGTAAGCCAAGACCGTCCCATTCCAGTCTTGTGGTAGCGTTGTTGTCCCAGGTTGTCGCTCTATGAACCGGTCCTTAGGGAGAGTGGCCAACCAAGCACTAAGCACCGTGCTGGCCCCCCTAAACCATGTTTCTAGAAAAAACCAATTTTTAACGAGACGTGAGCCACTCAAGCACAGATCACAGAGGGCCACTCCCAGAATTAAGTTGCATATACCATTAATCAAATTAATTAAAAAGGACCAAGTGTGTTATAGTGCAACACAATGTACATATATAAAGGATATAAAGTGGCTAGGAAAGTTCTTATAGGCATACAATATTAAAATGCAGTATGGAATTGTATTTAAAGGTGATAGGTGTTGTTCATGTTATACTTGCCTTCCTCAAACTGCTCCTGCTGCTGCTCAAACTGGTCTGAAGACAGTGGCTACTCCGGGTACTGGTACTGATGCACCTCCGGTAGCTCAACGTCTACTCACGAACACATGGCCAAAAACAAGGCAACAACATAAACATACATGCAAACAAAGGCTAACACTAAGAAACAGTACAACAATACATAAAAACAGCAAACAAAACTGGTCTAGAACTATTGTACGCGTTACAACGATCGCGTGGACATAAAGAACACCTAAAATGGAGCTAGAACGCGAAAACTAGGCTTAAAACAAGATCTAGGGGCTTTTCTGCAAGAAAAACTAAGTTTCTAGGGGTTTTCTGCAAAAACCAGGGACCTATATGTAAAAATAGAAAAGATCCGAGGGCTAAAGCTCTAAAACAACCGGGCTGGACTGCGGGTTCAAAAAGGGAAAAGCGCAGGGGTCTAAACGTTAAAAACTGTGCCTTTCTAGAAATACTTTTGAACTACATGGACTGCGGGTTGATTTCAAGAAAAGCTAGGGACTCTTTAGCAAAATAGCCAGGACAAAGGGGTATGTTTTGATCTGATCCCCTGAATCTCGATCCGGCGGCTCAGATCTGATGGGCTCTGGTTCTAATCATGGACGCCAATTTCAGATCGGGCGGCCAGGATCAAGCGGGCGCGCGGGGCAGCGGCGGGGCTCGCCGGAGACCATTCTCCGCGGCAGCGCGCGGTGGAAACTCGCTGGAGTACACTGTTTTCGGCCCTCCGGGGGTCGTTTCGACCGGTGCTTGGGTCGGGCGTGGTCAGCGCGGCATGCGTGATCCACCTGGGCTCTAAGCGGGGCTCGGGACTGCTCGGAGCGACGTGCGCGGCGAAGGGGGCGGGTGTGCGTGGCGGCGACATCGCCGGCGTGCAGTGCCGGGGCTCCTAGGGTGCGCCACAAGAGAAAATGTCTAGCGCAAAATGATGGTGGGGGCTTGGGGTGCTTACCGTGCACTGGGTCTGTAGGAGGGTCGTCGCAGGGAGGCTGGCGACGAGGTTGCGCGGCGGCGTTTGGGCAGCGCTCGGGCGGAGCTCGAGGAGGAGACGTGGTGGTGGATCTCCGAGCTCCTGGACTCCTTGGATCGACTTGGAATGGGCCTGTGGAAGTGCTGCGGGGGTCAGGGCGGCTTGAACGTCACCGACGGCGTGAAATTGCACCGATGGAGCAACTCACCGGCGGCGGGTCTTGGGTCGAATTCCGGCGCAGACGGTGTTCTACGGCCGGGGCAGAGGGCTTGGGAAGGATCCAGGAGTCGAGGCGGTGCTCCTGGGGTTTGTTGCGGTGGCTGGGAAGCACTGGCGCGGCGAATGCATGGCTTCGCAGAGACTCTGTACCGGCGATGGCGTGGCGGAGGTGGACCTCGAGTGCAGAGGTGGCGGCAGTGTGGTGAGAGGAGGGCGCAGAGAGGGCTGCGGTGCCAATTAAAGGAGGCCCGTGATCCTGGGCGTGCGTGCCCGTTGCGAGCGCAGCAGAATCCTGGGGAGGATCGCGGAATAGATGCTGCGCGGCCGGTGGAGAAGGCGGCACTGGCGTGTGGGCCTGCAGGCTGTGGTAGGGCGCGGGTGGTCCACGAGCAATGAGCGGGGCGTGAGGCGAAGTGGGTTTGGACGCAGAGGAGGGGAGCGCGGTGATCACGGGAGGGCCGTTGCCGAGCGGGATCCCGACGGGGACGATGGATCTGATTGGTGGGCCAGCGTCGGCAGGGAGAGGAGCGGGGCACAAGCGAGCGTGCAGCTGCGGGGAGCGCGGCTGACAGGTAGGCCCGCCCTGTCAGTCGGGGCGCGCGTGCGAAGCGGGCTGAGCGAGCGAGCGACGTAGGGAGCGGCTGGGATGTGGGCGCTGGCTTGCTGGGCCGCGCGCGGAAAGAAGGCTGGGCCGAGTGACTGGGCTGCGCGAGCGGGGAGGGCAGGCCGGGGAAAGAGAGATGGGCCACGGTTTGGGCTGCTGGGTTGGGTTTCTGGTTTTCTTCTCCTATTTCTCTTCCAAAGAACACTCAACTAATTTGAATTCAAATTCAAATTTGAATTCAAACCCTATGCACTCAACCAAAATAAAACCATGCACCAGCATGAATGCACAAACATGTTTAAACCTAGAAAAATTTTAATTACTTATGAAAGAAAATTAATTTAAATGCAAGACTAACCATATAAAACCTTAGAAAATTAAATAAAGCCAATTAAATTTATTATTAAATACTAAAATTTAAATTGGAGTGTTACAGGGGTGCCCGGGGTGCGGTAGCGGCGATGGCGTGGAGAGGTGGGTGCGCAGGGGCCGCAGGGGTGTCAAATAAAGGAGGCGGCCGGGGTTTTTGGGCGTGCGTGCCATGAACTGAAGGACGGCGAGGATTGCGGGCGTGACGAGCGCAACGCGGAGGAAGCGGATCGTGGAATGGCTCGGCGTGATCCCATGCTCTGGGCGAAGCTTCTAGGGGGCCGGGCAAGGCTAACCGGTGGGTCACGGGGGGTCGGGGAGGTCCACGGGACAGCGGGAATTGGGCGAGGCGGAGTAGAGGCGCGACCGGGGAACTCGGGTGGAGGAGGACGACGGGGATGACAGGTAGGGTCGGGGAGCAGTGAGACGGGAGCGAGCGCACGGCGAGCGGATGGAGCGGCTGACTCGCGGGGCCCGCACGTCAGAGAGAAAGGGGGCGCGCGCACGCAGGATGAACGGGGCGCTGGCGAGCTGGGCCTCGGGCGGCTTGCTGGGCTCAGGAGGCGGGGTGAGCTGGGCTGGGGCAAGGAGTTTGGGCTAGAGGGAAAGGAGTGCGGGTTGGGCCGACGCTGGGGTTTGGGCCGGTTTGCGTTGGTTTGGGTTTTCTATTTCCTTTCCTTTCTTTTTTTCAAACCAACTCAAACTAATTTGAATTCAAATGAAATTTGAATTCAAACCCTAAGCACTCAAACAAATAAAACTTATGCACCAGCATGTATGCACAAATAAGTTTAAACCTAGAAAAATTTTAATTACTTGTGAAAGAAAAATTAAATTAAATGCAAGGCTAAGCATAATAAACGTTAGAAATTTAAATAAAGTCAATTAAATTTATTATAAAAGCTGAAATTTAAGTTAGGGTGTTACAATTTCGGCTGGGTGACCGAGAGAGACGGTGGTGGTGCACGAGACTCGGTGTCTTGTAGGCACTTGCCTTTGCTTGCCGGTGCGCCTTGGTGGCCTAGTGCAAGACGGTGATCGTAGAGCCTCGGTGTCCCGTGAACATAGGTGTTTGAGCCGAACCACGTTACATGACCGTGTCTACTCGGGAGTTTGCATTCCTCTTGTGACTTACCTCTTTACTTACCGCATTACGTTTCCGCACTTACTCTATCTTGCGTGCCTTTACTTTCCTAGCTAGTTTGATTAGGATTGGCTATAGGTTGCAAGTCTTTTGGGGTAAGTAGAGAGTAGCATAGATAAACATTAGTCATAACTAGCATGTGGAGAACGTGTTAGGTTTATCTTATGCAAGTAGATTGAGCCCTAGGTTAGAAAGCGAATTAGCGACCCTATTCACCCCCTCCCCCTCTAGGGTCGGACACCCCGGTGATCCTTACAATTGGTATCAGAACTTGGTCTCACACCTCTTACGAGGATTAGCCAATTCTATTGGTAAATTTGTGAGAAAGCTCGTAGGAGACCCGTCGACTTCACCATCGAGTGAGTATCATGTCCGGGAAGGGATGAGTACCGATAGGGCTCCATTTTTCGATGGCACGGGTTTTCCACGATGGAAAGTGCTTATGCAAGCACACCTTCAAGCCCGGGGCTTGATGTTTGGCGTGTCACCGAGGTTGGCAAGAAAAATGAGACTAAGGCCGAGCGACAATATGATGCCATTGCTAAATCAATTCTATTGTCCGCTTTATGTGATAGTATGTTTAATCGTGTTTATGCTTGTGAAGATGCTCATAAGATATGGACGCAAATCGTCGAGAATCATGAGGGCACAAAGGATGTTGCCAATCAAAAATATCATATTCTCGGCGAGGAGCTTAGTAGCTTTAAACAACTTCCAAATGAAAATGCTCATGACATGTACTCACGATTAAATATTCTTGTCAATGAAATTAATGCCTCAGGTCTCAATCAAGTTGAGGTTTGGGAGATTAACCGGAAGATCCTCCGAAGCCTTCGCAAGCCTGACTACGACATCATCAACTCACTCTTGCAAAAAGAAGACTTGGTCAAGCTTACATCCAACCAAGTCATCAATCAAATCATTGCCCATGAGTATAGTATGGGAATGACAAAGAAGGAGCAAGAGTCCACCTTTTCTTCAAGCCGCAAAAGTCTTGCCGCCAAGCATTCAAGCAAATATCAACCAAGGCGACAAGACTCATCAAGCTCAAGTGAAGAAGAAGAAGAGGATGAGAGTGATGATGAATCAAGTTCAAGCGATGAAAAATATCCAAGGGCCGTGCTATACCATCACCGCAAGATTGCCGAGCATGTACATGAGCTCTATGAGCTTGGGTACAAAACTCTCATTAGAGGAAGTGCGGTTGGAATGGAGAAGATGGTGAAGAAAAAGAACAAATCAAGATCTCAAGCTCTCTCCGCCATCTACAAGCCCAAGAAAAGTGGTGAAAGCTCAAGTCACAAGAAAAATTCCAAGAGCTCCACCACCCATCGCCCTCGGAGATCATCACCACCTCCCATGTGTCTCATGGTACAAGGTAATAACGGTGTAAGTGATGACTCCTCCTCCAATGATGAATCCAATGTTGAAACTGATGAAATTAGTGAGATGATGACACTTCTTCATAATCAACAAGAACATCTCACTAAACAAAATAAAGAAATCAAAGCTCTTAAGGCTAAAGAAAAACTTCATGCTTCATTTGTCTCAAGATATGAGAACTTGCTAAACAAATTCAATTTGTTAGACAATGAGCATAAAGAACTTAAAATAAAATATGTGAGTCTGGAATCTAAAAGTGAATCATCATCGGATAAATCATTTCCTTGCAATATTCCTTGTACAACACCTATCATCAAGGTAGATGCGTCTACCTCCTGTGATCTAACCCCTTGCAATGAGGATGTGATTGTAGAAACATGTGATGATCTCATTGCTAAGGAAAATGATGAGCTCAAACAAGAGGTAGAAAGTACACTCAAGAGCAAGCCCAACCTTCTCAAGATAACCCCCTTACGGGCTTGAAGAAGCTTGAGAAGGGAGAAACCGTGACTTGCTTCAAGTGTCACAAAGAAGGCTACAAGTCCTACCAATGCAAAGGGCAAAGAAAATGGCAAGCCCAATAACTTGAACAAGAGCAAGAAGGGCCACAAGAAGGCTAAGGAGATCAAGAAAAACACATCTCCAAACTTGAAAGCATCATACATGTACACCAAGCCCACCCACAAGAACAAGCAAAAGAGCAACCACTGCATACTTGAAAAGAAGAAGAATGGCAAGGTGGTAGCTCATGTCATGGGGTGGAGAACATATGGATGGAACCGGCCTATTTGGGTGCCCAAGGATATTATTCATACCATGGATGGCTCCCAAAGGGTTTGGGTTCCAAAGACTTAGAAGATGAGAGCGGTCACGGGGAATTTGGAGGCTTGGCAAGGTTTGGGTTTCATGAGTAGGGTTGCATCATGCAAAGTTGAATTAAAGCCAAGTTATGGATTGTTGGTGCTCCTTAAGTATCCATTTTATCCCCTATTTAACTTTGATAATGGCATGAATTTAATATCAAAATCACTAACCATCCTAACCTCGGCCCGATTATTGGTCGTTTTTGCATTTGCACATATATTTTGGAGGTACTTCGTTTTTGCCGGTTTTTGACCAATTTTGTAGCATGAAACGACGAGGCCCATGATCACACAATAACACAAAGAAAAACGAAGGCCAAAGCCCAAGCAAAGGACCAAAGGCCATGACAACTAGAAGCCCGTTCAAGCACATCCACCCTCCAATGAAGCCCAAAGGACAAAGCCCACAAGATGAGATCGAGATACTTCGGGGCTAAGCAAAGCAAATAGGGATTTAAGGAAGGATTCTCCGTCCTATCCTTTCCCTCCAAGAAATCTTGAAGATAACGACGTCCAACGGGGTGCAATCGTGAAAGGTATAAACTCTAGAAGACTCCAGAAGACTTGGGGAGAAAGGAGGACGTAAGGCGGCGAGAAAATGGGCCAGGCCGCCCGGCCTAGGCCCATTGAGCCAGCCAGCCCAGGCCCTTTTTTGGGAGTCTCGGCCTCCCCTTCGACCTAGGGTTTCCTAAGGCTATTTAATGACCCTCCCCTAGGCTCACGCAGAGGATCATTGGGAGACGACGCCAAGGAGCAGAGAAGATAGAGGGACACCTCTCGGAGAGCCAAGGGTCGTGCTAGTTGTCTAGGGGCTTCCCTAGCCGACGTGGGAACCTTGCAAGGAAGACCACGTCAGAGTTCTGGAGCTAGGATCATCAAGCTCAAGGTAGGGCCCCGGTTGTGATCTTGTGATGTACAATCATTCATGGTGAAGTTACTTGTGATTCCGAATTTTTAGCGACCATGTTCTCTCTTTCGATTTCGTTCTTTTCTTTGGGTTTGCTTCATCCTAGATCTATTATCGAGATAGATCGCTTTGCATGATCTTGTAGTCATGGTGGCTAGAGATTCATGGCGGAACTACCAAAGGGGGTTCGACTTGCTTCTAGGAGCTTTCGTCCAAAGGGGGGCGTCGTGACAGGGCGTTGCTTTAGTTGATGGGGGTATCGAATGATTGGGTTGGAGATTTTGGGTTTAAAAAGATGCTTTTCATTGAGATTCACATCTGTCTTGCTTCACTACATCTGGCTTGAACTACAACATATGCATGATCTAGGTGATCTAGATTGGTTATCTCTAACTTTCTCTTGCTACCTTCGGTGTTTGCTGTTTTTAGTATATTAGATTCGTTTTACACCACCTCAACACAAAAGATTCTCTATGTTAGTAGATTGTTTCTTGTATCTTTTGTTACGTGGATTGATAAACCTTGGGGGAATACTCTAAGGGAAAAGCTACAAGATCCCGTG
The DNA here is from genome assembly GCF_016808335.1 of Panicum virgatum. Classification (NCBI taxonomy): domain Eukaryota; kingdom Viridiplantae; phylum Streptophyta; class Magnoliopsida; order Poales; family Poaceae; genus Panicum; species Panicum virgatum. The sequence continues at coordinate 33,305,707 of NC_053146.1, read as the reverse complement.
CTCTTGCGGTATATAAATTGGGGCGCTAAGGAGCGTCAACAAGCTTTTCTGGCGCCGCTGTCGGGGAACCATCGATTTAAGATCCTATCTTACTTGCATTCGTAAATATTTCTTTTTCTTGATTGTCCTTTTTGATTTTTTAGTTCTCTTATTTTTTTGTGCTAACTAAAAAAAATGGATCTATTCCACGAAAATCGATCTAATCTAGAGTTTGCTTTATTTTTGCTTTATTTTCTTTTATGTTTTAGATCTCGTATATTCATCTTTTAGATATCGTTTATATTTCTTTTCACTAACCCCTAACAGGAGATGGACGGGAGCCTCTCCAACAAACCCGAAAATTTTGTGGATGATCCAGAAAAAATTTACAGGCAAAGGAGATGAGAAGCACGATCAAGGAAGCTGGAACTAGTAGATCCAAAAGAAGAAGTTGCCAGTTCATCGTCTTCACCTCAAGCGACTCCACCGACAAGTCCAAAGGAGGCACCACTTCACCAAGGGATGGCGCTATCGGAGCAGGAGCGTACGATCGGAGAGCTATGCACTTCGGACATTCGGGACTTGCCGATCCAAAATCTCGACAACATCGGAGTTCCGTTCGAGATCAAGACTTCAATCATAAGGATGGTGCAAAGCTCACCCTTCACTGGAAAAGAAGACGCTAATCTACATCTTCAAGCATTCCTCCAACTATGCCGCACCTTCGACATGCAAGGGATGACTCAAGATCAAATGAGAGTGAGACTCTTTCCGTTCTCTCTACTTGGGAGAGCGCTGCAATGGTTTCATTCTCTACCGGCACACACGGTGCAAAATTGGGAGTCCTTGATGAAGGAGTTCATGACGGAGTTCTACTCACCGGGCAAGACCCAAATTTTGCGCAATAAGATTGCTACATTTGCGCAAGCCCCGACGGAGACTATTGCGGAAGCCTATGAGCGCTTCAACGACTACATCCGCACTGTACCTCATCACAAGTTCTCAAGGGAAGATGTGGTCCAGAAGTTCTATCAAGGCCTCACTACTGCATCAAGGGGGATTATTGACGCATCGGTAGGAGGATCGATCATTGAGCTCATGCTGACTCAAGTTTTCAAGCTATTCAAGAAGGTGGCGGACAATGACGCATGGGCATCATCGGGGCGCCTACAACCACTCCAAGCCGTGGGCGCCGTGAAGAGTGTATTGCAAGTGGAACGAGAAGAAGTGCTAGAAGGGAAGATCGACTCGCTCATGAGAAGGTTGGAGAAGATGGAAGTGGAAAAGAGAGAAGCCCAAGATATTGATTTGAAGGTGGCCGAAGCAAGGTCTACATGTGAAGAATGTGGAGGGTACGGCCATGTCCAAAAGAACTGCCCGGAGGAAGCCAAGATGCTCGACTACATGAAGAAGGGAGAATGGATCCCGCAACCCAACTTCCGCTACGGGCAAGGTAGACCTCAATTTAATGCAAGCTCTTCCATTCAAAACTCGGTGCCTCTTCGTATACAATTGAAGGAGTTCATGGAGGAGCAAGGCAAGATCAACAAAGACACCATCACCAAGTTCAAGGCTATGGACAAGATCTTGGAGAACATTGATGGCAAGGTGACGAAGGTCGGGAGCTCTAACCTTCAAGTACTCAACATGATGAAGATGCTAGAGACGCAAGTAGCCTAGCTCGCCAGACACCTATCTAGCAACGAAGGAAAATTGCCCGGGCAACCTCAAGGTCTGGAGACGGCAAAGGCAATTCAAACTCGCTCAGGAAAGGAGACCAAAGAACCCAAACATGCAGCGGGAGCAAGGAAGCCTAAGACAAGAGTTGAAGTGCAGACCATCATCAAGGAGAAGGCGCCTACTCCTACACCAGAGATAGTCACCGAAGAGCCGGAGTTTGAAATAGATGATATAGACACCAAGATTCTACCGCCAAGGCCACGATACTGCAAAGGTAAACATGAAGATGAGCAATTCAACAAATTTGTTGACATGGTACGCAGGTTGAGCATCAACATGCCGCTCTTGGACGCTCTACATGTTCCCACATATTCTCGCTACTTCAAAGACATCATGGAAAACAAGCGCGAGATACCGCCAAGCACCGTCAAGCTAACCGAGGAGTGTAGCGCGGCAATCGCCAATGAAGCTCTTGAGAAGAAAAGGGACCCCGGATGTCCTACCATCCCGTGTTCCATTGGATCTCTTATGTTCAAAAGAGCACTTTGTGATCTCGGCGCAAGTGTGAGCGTCATGCCAAAGAACGTGTTCGAGAAGCTAAGCTTACCGGAGCCGGAACCCACCGCCATGTGCCTAGAGTTAGTGGACAATTCCGTTCGCTATCCTTTGGGAATCGCCGAAGTAGTGCCCGTGAAGATTGGAGAACACTTAGTCCCCATTGACTTTGTGATTCTCGATATGGGAGAAGGGAGCAAGGCGCCTCTCATACACGGGAGGCCTTTCCTCAAGGCCGCAAGGGCGAACATCGACGTTGGCAAGGGGGAGATCAAGTTCGACATCAATGGCACCACAAGCGAGTTCAAGTTTCATCCACACATCGAGGTATGCAACATGATCAATGTCAAATATGTTCCGCCTCACCGCCGTGTCACAGAGGGGAAGCTGAAGAAAGAAGAGGAGCCGAACAAGAAGGAAGCGAAGAAGGAGAAAGAAGTTGTCGCGTCCATCGCGATAAATAAGATCGCTGCACCCATCAAGATAAAAACTAGAAGCATGCCTGTGAAGACCAAAAAGATGACTAACCTGGAAGACAAACCCGCACCAAGGATTGTGCGGAAGTGGGTACCCAAGACTGCAGCGCCATCACCGAGCATTGGTCAGAAGTGAAGAAGAAGAAAGTCTAGCTATAGACTATAAACGAAGCGCTTTGCGGGAGGCAACCCGTTCGTCGAGTCAAGAATAAAGCTGCCGGGAGTTCAACCCGTTCGTCGAGTCAAGAATAAGCCGCCGGGAGGACAACCTGCGAGAGATTTGGGTAAGTGTGGTCGAGAATTTTGCTATGCAAGAACATGATAAACTTTTGAACAATTGGTCGTTCGGTCGAACAATTCGATTTGGATTTTATTCGCTCGGTCATTTTGATGTTGTTTCTTATTTTAAACCAATGACATGAGCCATCCTATGATTTATTTGCCTCTTCTTGAGAAAGCCACATCCAAAATTCCAAACCTATTTTTGGCGACCGTCCTCTCCATGACGGCCGAACCAAGTTGAGATAAAAGACAAGAGTAGAGCCGCGCTATGTTTATATTATTTATTCTTGATGTGTAGGTCTGCTCAAACATAGAGAAAATTTTCAGTTTCATTATCAGAGGACTAGAATTTACCTAACTTTAATTGTTCCCTTTTTCAAAAATTTCTCTCTCATTTTGGAAAAAAATTGTAACACCCTAATTTAAATTTCAGCTTTATTAATAAATTTAATTGGCTTTATTTGATTTTCTAAGGTTTACTATGCTTAGCCTTGCATTTAATTTAATTTTTCCTTCACAAGTAATTAAATTTTTTCTAGGATAAATATGTTTGTGCAATCATGCTGGTGCATAATTTTATTTGATTGAGTGTGGTTTGAATTCAAATTCAAATTTGAATTCAAATAGTATTAGTTTGGTTTGAAATAGGAAATAGAATAGAGAAAGGAAATAGAAAACCCCAACTGGACCCAAACCCACCAGGCAGCCCAGCAACCCAACCCGCCGGCCCACTCATTCCCCCCCCCGCTCAGCCCACTCTCTCCTTCCCTTCTCCCGCGCTCAGCCCGCGAAGCGCAAGGCCCAGCTCACGCAGCCTCCCGGCCCAGCTCACAGCACCGCGCAGCACAGCAGCCCAGCACTCTCACCCCGCGCCCTCGCTCGCTGAACCGATGGCCCCACGGGTCAGACCCGTCTCCCTTGCCGCGATGCCCGGCCTCGCCTCTGCTCCGCCCATCCCGAACCCCGCTCACCTCCTCTGTGCCGTGGGTCAACCCCGAGGCCGTGACCCTGCTGGACAGCCTCGCCCCGGTCTTCCAGAAGCTTCACCGAGCCCGAGATCTCGCGGAGCAATGGCTCGACCCGCTTTCCCCGCGCTGCACCCATCACGGCCGCGATCCTCGCCGGCCTTCCTTCTAGGGCACGCACGCCCAGATCTCGGCCGGCCTTCTTTAAACCTCACCCGAGATCCCTGCGCCCTCACAAGCCACACCGCCGCAGCCTAGACCCAAGTTTTCCAGTGCGCTGTCGTGCTCCGCCGTGTAGAGCACACCTGCGCCGCCGTGCACCCGCTGCCCCCGCTGCATCACGAGCCACCACAAGCCCCACAGTCGCTCCGCCGTAGGCCAAGGATACTACCCGAGCCCTTTGCCATGACCCTAGGCCCGTGCTTCGCCGGAATCGTGACCGGACTTCATCTCCGGTGAGTTCTGTCCGCCGCTCGATTCCCCGCCACCGGCGAACAATAGGCCGCCCTGACCCTCGGTTCTGCTTCACAGCACCGCCAGGACTCGAGCTGTGGGGGCCAGACGCCCGGAGTACCTCTACACCGACCGGACCACGAGCACAGCTCCACCTAATGCCGCCGGACCTCATCGCCGACCACCCTGCACGGCCGCTCTGCTCGAATCTGAGCCTCGGTGACCACCATCGCAACCTTCCCGTCCTTTTGTGCTAATTATTATTTTTGGCCGTGGCGCACCCTATGTGCCCAGGCATCACACGCCGACGTCTCGCCGCCACGCACGCCACTGCTCCGTCGTGGCAGACCTCGCTGTACAACACTGCACAAGTCCTGTTTCCCTTTGCGTTAGCCTCACACACACGCACAGCCTCCTTTGCTCCCTGATCTAAGCCTAGAACGGCGAGGACACGCGCGCGCCGGCAAGCACCGCCGCACAGAGCCGCCGCCGCCCTCGCCCTCACTACTTCGAGCATTCCCGAGCCCCGCTTAGGTGACAGGTGGGTCACGCATGATGCGTAGACCATCATAGACCCAAGCACAGGTCGATTCGACCCCCGGAGCATCGAATTCGATGAACTCCGGCGAGTCCACGCACGGCGCCGCCGCGGAAAGGCCAGTTCCGGCGACTCTTGCCGCCACCGTCGGTCGCAACGCACCTGAACCGTCCGATCCCAGATCCACGGCCCCGAATAGATCAAGCCCACGGTCAACTAATCTAGAAAATGGTCAGTGCCGCTACTTTGCAAAAGAGACCCTGCTTTTCCTCGGAATTAACCCGCGGTCCTATATAGTGTAAAAGTATTTACACTGAGGCCCTATTTTTAGTGTTTTAGCCCCTGAGCTTTTCCCTTTTAGAACCCGCAGTCCAGGCCGGTAGGTTTTGCATGTCAGCCCCTGGATCTACCCGTTAATTACATATAGGTCCCTAGTTTTTGCAGAAAACCCCTGGAAACTTAGTTTTTCTTGCAGAAAAGCCCCTAGACCTTGTTTTAGGCCTAGTTTTTGCGTTCTAGCTCCGTTTTAGGCATCCTTTATGTCCACGCGATCGTTGTAACATGTAGAACAATTCTAGATTAGTTTTGTTTGCTATTTTTATGTATTGTTGTACTATTTCTTAGTGTTAGCCTTTGTGTGCATGTATGTTTATGTTGTTGGCTTGTTTTTGGCCATGTGTTCGTGAGTAGACGTTGAGGTACCGGAGGAGCCCCAGTACTAGTACCCGGAGCAGCCACCACCTTCTGAGCAGTTTGAGCAGCAGGAGCAGTTTGAGGAAGGCAAGTATAACATGAACAACACCTATCACCTTTAAATACAATTTCATACTGCATTTTAATACTGTACGCCTATAAGGACTTTCCTAGCCACTTTATATCCTTTATATATCCCTTGGGTTGCATTTTGGTTAGTTGTGCTAGGTGCCGCGCTATAACACACTTGGTCCTTTTTAATTAATTTGATTAATGGTATATGCAACTTAATCCTGGGAGTGGCCCGCTTGAGTGGCTCACGTCTCGTTAAAAATTGGTTTTTCTAGAAACTTGGTTTAGGGGGCTCGCACTGTGTTTTGTGCTAGCTATTCTCCATAAGGACCGTACATCATTAGAGCGACAACCTGGGACAACTGCGCAACCACAAGACTGGAATGGGACGGTCTTGGCTTACTAATTAGGTCATTTTGGTCCGGGAGTAACTTACGGACGGGGCAAGAGGAAGGGTGAGCTTCAATGGTCCCTGCGCTACGAGGCTTGGTCTGTGTTATCTTGTACCCCCTCGAGGTGGGCCCCATCATTGCGGAAAATGGTCAGCACCGCTACTTTGCAAAAGAGACCCTGCTTTTCCTCGGAATTAACCAGCGGTCCTATATAGTGTAAAAGTATTTACACTAAGGCCCTGTTTTTAGTGTTTTAGCCCCTGAGCTTTTCCCTTTTAGAACCCGCAGTCTAGGCCGGTAGGTTTTGCACGTCAGCCCCTAAATCTACCCATTAATTACATATAGGTCCCTGGTTTTTGCAGAAAACCCCTGGAAACTTAGTTTTTCTTGCAGAAAAGCCCCTAGACCTTGTTTTAGGCCTAGTTTTCGCGTTCTAGCTCCGTTTTAGGCATTCTTTATGTCCACGCGATCGTTGTAATGTGTAGAACAATTCTAGATTAGTTTTGTTTGCTATTTTTATGTATTGTTGTACTATTTCTTAGTGTTAGCCTTTGTTTGCATGTATGTTTATGTTGTTGCCTTGTTTTTGGCCATGTGTTCGTGAGTAGACGTTGAGGTACCGGAGGAGCCCCAGTACTAGTACCCGGAGCAGCCACCACCTTTTGAGCAGTTTGAGCAGCAGGAGCAGTTTGAGGAAGGCAAGTATAACATGAACAACACCTATCACCTTTAAATACAATTTCATACTGCATTTTAATACTGTACGCCTATAAGGACTTTCCTAGCCACTTTATATCCTTTATATATCCCTTGGGTTGCATTTTGGTTAGTTGTGCTAGGTGCCGCGCTATAACACACTTGGTCCTTTTTAATTAATTTGATTAATGGTATATGCAACTTAATCCTGGGAGTGGCCCGCTTGAGTGGCTCACGTCTCGTTAAAAATTGGTTTTTCTAGAAACTTGGTTTAGGGGGCTCGCACTGTGTTTTGTGCTAGCTATTCTCCATAAGGACCGTACATCATTAGAGTGACAACCTGGGACAACCGCGCAACCACAAGACTGGAATGGGACGGTCTTGGCTTACTAATTAGGTCATTTTGGTTCGGGAGTAACTTACGGACGGGGCAAGAGGAAGGGTGAGCTTCAATGGTCCCTGCGCTACGAGGCTTGGTCTGTGTTATCTTGTACCCCCTCGAGGTGGGCCCCATCATTGCGGAAAATGGTCAGCACCGCTACTTTGCAAAAGAGACCCTGCTTTTCCTCGGAATTAACCCGCGGTCCTATATAGTGTAAAAGTATTTACACTGAGGCCCTGTTTTTAGTGTTTTAGCCCGTGAGCTTTTCCCTTTTAGAACCCGCAGTCTAGGCCAGTAGGTTTTGCACGTCAGCCCTTGGATCTACCCATTAATTACATATAGGTCCCTGGTTTTTGCAGAAAACCCCTGGAAACTTAGTTTTTCTTGCAGAAAAGCCCCTAGACCTTGTTTTAGGCCTAGTTTTTGCGTTCTAGCTCCGTTTTAGGCATTCTTTATGTCCACGCGATCGTTGTAACGCGTAGAACAATTCTAGATTAGTTTTGTTTGCTATTTTTATGTATTGTTGTACTATTTCTTAGTGTTAGCCTTTGTTTGCATGTATGTTTATGTTGTTGCCTTGTTTTTGGCCATGTGTTCGTGAGTAGACGTTGAGGTACCGGAGGAGCCCCAGTACTAGTACCCGGAGCAGCCACCACCTTCTGAGCAGTTTGAGCAGCAGGAGCAGTTTGAGGAAGGCAAGTATAACATGAACAACACCTATCACCTTTAAATACAATTTCATACTGCATTTTAATACTGTACGCCTATAAGGACTTTCCTAGCCACTTTATATCCTTTATATATCCCTTGGGTTGCATTTTGGTTAGTTGTGCTAGGTGCCGCGCTATAACACACTTGGTCCTTTTTAATTAATTTGATTAATGGTATATGCAACTTAATCCTGGGAGTGGCCCGCTTGAGTGGCTCACGTCTCGTTAAAAATTGGTTTTTCTAGAAACTTGGTTTAGGGGGCTCGCACTGTGTTTTGTGCTAGCTATTCTCCATAAGGACCGTACATCATTAGAGCGACAACCTGGGACAACCGCGCAACCACAAGACTGGAATGGGACGGTCTTGGCTTACTAATTAGGTCATTTTGGTTCGGGAGTAACTTACGGACGGGGCAAGAGGAAGGGTGAGCTTCAATGGTCCCTGCGCTACGAGGCTTGGTCTGTGTTATCTTGTACCCCCTCGAGGTGGGCCCCATCATTGCGGAGCCTAAATCCTTAGCGGTTACACCTTACCAATGTGGTCCTTTGTAACGGCCTCGTAGTGAGTTTGCTAGTCATCTCACCTAAGGAAGTGTGATGAACAACTAGCGTAGCTCACGACTTGTGGGTAAATATGTGCAACCTCTGCAGAGTGTAAAACTGGTATACTAGTCGTGCTCACGGTCATGAGCGGCCCAGATCCTCCTTTTGATTAGTGGGGTTTACCTTGGTGGTTTCGGTTTGGTTCTCAGTAGTTCATGGTTAATTTTGATTAATTACTATGTAACTGGGTTATGGTAATTCATCCACTTGTAGTAATTAGTTTAATAAAATTTTGCCAAGATTAAAAGCTAATGCTGTTAAGTCAGCCAACCTTAGAGCCTCATAGTTTGTGTTATACTTGTTGAGTACAAGTTGTGTACTCACTCTTGCCTACTCTACTCTTTTTCCTCTTGTTCTTTTGGGGGATACTCTACTGCTGCTCAGTTCCTGCCGACGCGAGGGAGTTCACCTAGAGCTACCAGGAGTACGAGGACTTCTAGGCGTTCGTCTCCCAGTCGATGTCCCTATGGCGCCCTGCTCAGCTTCGGACGAGAGTTATCGTATATGTTTTACGCTTCTGCATACTCTATATCAGACATTTTGTCATTATTGTAATAAATAACATTCGTACTCGCTTTACTATATCTTTTTACGTGATATGTGCTGTGATATATTGTTCATTCTGTTGTATATACGTGTGACTTGATCATGGCACGTATATGATTGCTCGGTTTATGTCCTTTTATAAATCGGGTGTTACAGAGTGGTATCAGAGCTATATCGACTGTAGGACGAAAGCCTAGATAGAGCTGGACGAGTTTTAGGTCTTCTTTTGTGTAGCCATGTCTGCTGAAACTATTTTACCATTATATTCCTTGAAATTCCAAGATTTTTACTCGTCTTGCCTTGATTTCTCTCTATAGAATTAGTTTTCATAGATTTTGGCCAGAAGTAAGTCGACTGACCATCATAAGTGTAAGCTAAATGACCCCTTTATAATAGCATGATAGAACATTTTGCGATGCGTTGTGTTAGTCGAGTCGCGTGATAAACTCGACTAAAGTATGAACTTTTGAATGCTTGTTATTGTACAAATGTTTGATTTGGATCTTTGGTTGATTGCATAGCTTAGTAGTTAAATTTGTTTAATGAAAATCAGTCTTAAGTTAAAGTTAATTAATTAATAAAGTGAGTTAGAACGTTGGCGTTAAAGCCATGCACTTTATCCTGTTTACCTTATCATGTCTAAGTCTTCCTTGCAGAAAGATATCATATCAGTCTGAATTATTTCTTCAATATATTTGCTCATACATCTTTTGTTCAAATCAGATGGTGTACACTAGAAGCACCGGTTCCAGTTCTGGCCAGCAGCAGGGGCAGAACAACCAGGGTACCAGGATGCCGATGTCTCCACCCTTGACTCCGAAGCAGTTCTTCCAGCTCCAGATGCAGATGATGGCCACCCTGAACAACACCGTTCAGGCACTGCAGCAGGTCCACGCTCAGCCGCCGCCTCCGCCTCCACCACAGGCATGCGGAGTTTCTGAGGGGTCACCTGCTGACGTTCTCCCACACGTCTGACCCACTCCAGGCGGACGACTGGCTCCGTGTAGTGGAGCGTCAGTTGGACATCGCCCAGTGCGATGATCGGGAGCGTGTCTTGTACGCAGCAGGACAGCTGCGAGGTGCAGCTTTGGACTGGTGGGAGTCCCACCGAGTTCAGGACCGCGAGGCTTTCACTTGGATCCAGTTCCGGGAGCGGTTCCGCAGCCACAACGTCCCCGCGGGCGTTATGAAGATGAAGAAGAAGGAGTTCCTTGCGCTTAAGCAGGTAAACTCAGATATAATCTTTTAGTATTTCCTTTTGAGCTAGTATCCCCCTTGTTCTATCTTTCTGAAGCATGAGCTAATCATTCGTCATACATCTGTCCTTTTCACTTCTGGGAACTATGACGGTCACGGAGTATCGTGATCGTTTCCTTCAGATCGCTCGCTACGCCCCTGTCGAGGTCGCGGATGATCGCGACAAGCAGGAGCACTTCATGGAGGGTCTTGAGGACTACATCCAGTACACACTGCTCATCCTCCGCTTCGATGACTTCGACCATCTGGTTGACAGCGCGCTCAACATGGAGCGCAAGCACCGGGAGTTGGAGGATAAGAAGAGGAAGATCACTCCCGTTGCTTCCAGCAGCAACACCCGTCCTCGCCTCCAGCCACCCCAGCACTACCAGCAGCAGCAGCAGTACCGGCCGCCCCAGCAGTACCTGTAGCGACCACAGCAGTACCCGCCTCGATAGCAGCAGTAGGCAGGGCAGGGCCCGAGGTTACCGGCACCTCCGGCTGGTGCTGCTCCACCAGCTCCGCCAGCACCTCAAGTTCCACGGCAGGCAGCTCCTCCTACTGGACAGCAGGCTCCAGCACCTCCTCGCGTGTGCTATCACTGCGGCCAGCCGGGGCACTACGCCAACTCTTGCCCCCGGAAGGCGCAGGCGGGACAGCAGGGGCGCCCAGCTCAGCCCAGGGTGCCACTTCAGGGGAGGGTGAACCACGTTACGGTCAGCTGCCGATGCTCCTAACGTGGTTATTGGTACGTTCATGGTCAACACCCATCTAGCTACAGTGCTTTTTGATACTGGTGCTACTCATTCATTCATCACCAAGTCATATGTTGAGCAGCATAGTTTCTTTACCACCGCATTAAAGAAGTGTCTGCTAGTCTCTTCACCGGGAGGGGAGTTGAGGTCCCATATTGTTTGCCCCTGAGTCAGTATAGCCATAAGGGGGGCAAAGTTCAGTGCTAATCTGAGGGTGCTAGATACCAAGGGTATTGATGTGATACTGGGAATGGACACTCTTGCCAAGTGGGGAGTCAGAATTGATTGTGCTCAGTGGACAGTTCACTTGTCAGCATCTGATGGCCAGCAGGTCACAGTCAGTGCTTCAGAACCCTCGGGGTTTCTTCATCAAATCGAGGCTAGACCCACGGATGGTATTTACGTGGTGTCTGAATTCCCGGATGTCTTTCCGGATGATCTGCCAGGTATGCCACCTGAACGCAACATCGAGTTTTCTATTGATCTCTTGCCTGGCACAGCTCCTATTGCAAAGCGGCCCTACCGTATGGCACCTATAGACCATGAGGAAGTCAAGAAGACTATTGATGAGTTGCTAGCCAAGGGCTATATCCGTCGCAGCTTTTCTCCTTGGGCTTTTCCATTGTTGCTAGTAGATAAGAAGGATGGCTCGAAGAGAATGCGTGTCGATTATCAGGAGCTGAACGCAGTTACCATTAAGAACAAGCATCCACTGCCCCGTATTGAGGATCTGTTTGATCTGCTTCGAGGTGCTCATGTATTCTCGAAGATCGATCTGTGTTCGGGCTATTTTCGTCTAAGGATCCGTCCTGAGAATATTCCGAAGACGGCATTCACCTGCAAGTACGGGCTGTATGAGTACACGGTCATGTCTTTCGGCTTGACTAATGCCCCGTCTTTCTTCATGCACTTGATGAACATGGTTTTCATGGATTATCTGGATGTCTTCGTGGTGATCTTCATTGATGATATTCTGATCTTTTCCAAGTCAGAGGCAGAGCATGAAGTTCATCTGAGGCTTGTGTTGCAGAGATTGAGGGAGCATCAGCTGTATGCTAAGTTCAGCAAGTGCGAGTTCTGGATTGATGAGGTTCCATTCCTCGGTCATATCATCTCCAAGGGAGGCATTGCAGTGATCCGAGCAAGGTGAAGGATGTGCTCGAGTGGGAGACACCGCAAATGGTGAAGGAAGTCCGGTCATTCTTGGGCTTAGCAGGATATTATCAGAGGTTCATTGAGAATTTATCCAAGATCACGAAGCCTTTAACTTCTTTGCTAGAGAAGAATGCAGCATTCATATGGACTGATGAGCGTCAGATGGCATTTGATGAGCTTAAGAAGAGGTTGACTACGGCGCCAGTCCTTACTCTGCCAGACCAGAGCAAGAGGTTCACTGTGTACTGTGATGCTTCGAAGGATGGTCTTGGTTGTGTTCAGCAGGAGAGCAGAGTGATTGCTTATGCTTCACGGCAGTTACGTCGGCATGAGCAGAACTATCCCACTCTTGATCTTGAGTTAGCTGCAGTTGTGCATGCTCTGAAGATTTGGAGGCATTACTTGTATGGGCAGCAGTGTGATATCTACATTGATCACAAGAGCCTCAAGTATATTTTCACGCAGAATGAGCTGAACATGCGGCAGAGGAGATGGTTAGAGGTGGTCAAGGATTATGACCTGGAGATTAACTATCATCCGGGTAAGGCCAATGTTGTGGCAGATGCTCTGAGTAGAAGAAGCTATGTCAACATGGCCGTTGCTTTCCAGATGCCTCCAAAGTTATGTGAGGAGTTTGAGCAGTTGAGTCTGGGCTTCTTGCATCATACCTCGAGTGCAGCATTCAAGGCAGAGCCCACTCTAGAGGCAGAGATCCGGCAGCATCAGAATGAAGATGAGAAGCTGCAGGAGATTCGTGAGTTGCTCAAGAAAGGCAAGGCTCCTCATTTCAGAGAGGATGATCAGGGTACCTTGTGGTACAAGAACATGATTTGTGTGCCAGAGGGGAATGATCTCAGGAAGTTGATTCTGAGTGAGGCTCATGATACGGCTTACTCTATTCATCCGGGCAGTACTAAGATGTACTATGATCTTAAGGAGCGTTTCTGGTGGCCCGGGATGAAGAGTTCAGTCGCCGAGTATGTGGCCATCTACGACACATGTCAGCGTGTGAAGGCAGAGCATCAATGTAACACCCTAAGTTAAATTTCAATATTTATTAATAAATTTAATTGGCTTTATTTAATTTTCTAGGATTTAATTTGCTTAGCCTTGCATCTATAATTTATTTTTGCTTCATAAAGTAATTAAAATTTATTGTAAGTTCAACATGTTTGTGCATTCATGCTGGTGCATATTTTTAATTGGTTGAGTGCATAGGGTTTGAATTCAAATTTGATTTGAATTCCATTAGTTTGAGTGATGTTTGAAAAAGAAAAGAAGAGGAAGGAAATAGGAAAGAGAAGAAACCAAAACCCAACCGGACCCAAACTCAACCCAGGCCCAGCCCAAACTGCCCTGGAAACCCAACCCAACCCGGAAGCCAGCCCAACCCAGCTTGGCCCAGCCCGCCTCCTCCTCCCTTCTCTCCCTCTGGCCTAAACCCCACGCCCCCGCCCGCGTAGCACTGGCCCAGCTAGCCGCGTCACGCGTGCCCTCCGCGCTCAGCGCTAGCTTGTGCGCACGGCCCGCTCACTCCCCCTCCCCGCGTGGCCCGGGCCCAGGCGTCAGTGCCCCTTCTCTCACCTGCCTGTTCGCTCGCTGCCACCTGGACCCAAGGCATCAGTGCCCACGCCCGCTCGCGCGTCGCGCGCTCCCCGCCTCTGACAAGCCGACCCCGCCTGTCAGCCGTCATCTTACTCCTCCTGTTTTCCCCGCCGCGCTTCCAGCCCTGCTCCGCCCCGCTCGCATCGCCTCTGCGCCATGGACCTGACCGCACCACCCTATCTCGTAAGCCCCGTGGCCCGCACGTCAGCCAGCGCACACCCCAGATCTTCTAGAAGCTCTACCCCCGAGCCCGGATCACACCGAGCAGTTGGCGCGATCCGCTCCGCCCACGCCCGAAATCACCGGCGAGATCGCCTGGGATCCCCTTCCCGCTGCTCCACGCCGCAATCCCCGCCCTGCTCCCTTTAAACCAGCCCGTGATGCCCCGTGCGATGCACCTTCCCTCCTTGGCTGCCCAGAGCCACCTCCGCCACCAAGAGCCTCCGCAGGAGCTCCTCCTTGGCGCCAGGATCCTCCTCGAGCCCTCCTTCCCCGACTTCGTCCCCTGCACGCCGGGAATCGCCGTGGAGGAGGGATGTCGACTACCTCTACGCCACCCCAATTCTGCCTCTGCGCCGCTGCTCGTCGTCGTCTACAGCCGGCCACAGCTTCACGTGGCGGTAACATACGCGCCGTGCCCAATCCCTGGTTCCTTCTCCCTCCATTGCGCGTAGTCCCCCTCACCGTAGTTCCGCCGCGCCGCCGTGCCATGGCGGAGGCTCTGCTTTGCTCACTGCCGTTCTGATCCAAGGCCCTGAGTAGCTTTGTAGGGGCATGCACAGCATCCCAGTGACAAACACAAGCCAAGTTGGTGCCGAAATCACGTTAGCGCGACTCGCCGGCGAGCTTGCGCCGCCCTGCACCGCCGCGAGCTCCGACCGAGCCCCAATCCCCCGACCTGAGTGCACAGGTGGGTTACACGTATCACGCCGATGCTCCTTGACCCAACCCCTGCCCAAACCGAGCCCTGGAGCGCCGGATTGGCGAACTCCGGCGCTGCTCCACCGCGGGAGCACGTCGCCGGCGAGTCCTGCCGCCGCCCCGCGCACCCAAACTCCCAGAGCCCTCCGATCTGTTCCCAGCGGTCACGATTAGATCGAGGCCCGATCCGATCTGAGCCGCCAGATCGCGATCCAACGGCCCATACACATCGATACCAGTTCGGCCTGGCAATTTTGCTAAAGAGACCCTGGATTTCTTTTAAATCAACCCGCAGTCCTGTGCCGTTCAAAACTATTTCCAACCAAGCCCAGTTTTTAGCACTTAGACCCTGATCTTTTTAGATTTCGAACCCGTAGTCCAGACCCTGTGTTTTTGCGCGCTAGCCCTTAGAACTAAGGTTTAATTACGTTTAGTAATCGGTTTTGCCCAGAAACCCCCTGGAACTCCAGTTTTCTTACAAATAGGTCCCTGGAACTTGTTTTAGCTCTAGCTTTCGTGTTCTAGCTCCGTTTTAGGCGTTCTTTATGTCCACACGATCATTGTAAGGTGTAGATTAGGTCTAGCCTAGTTTTGTTTGCTGTTTTCATGTATAGATATTGATCCATCTGAGAAACCCCAGTACCAGTACCCGGAGCAGCATCCATCTTCAGAACATTTTGAGCTGCAGGAGAACTTTGAGGAAGGCAAGTATAACATGAACACCACCTATCTCCTTTAAATACATTTTCATACTGCATTTTAATACTGTACGCCTATAAGGACTTTCCTAGCCACTTTATATCCTTTATATATATCCTTTGGGTTGCATTTTGGTTAGTTGTGCTAGGTGCCGCGCTATAACACACTTGGTCCTTTTTAATTAATTTGATTAATGGTATATGCAACTTAATTATGGGAGTGACCCGTTTGAGGGACTCACGTCTCGTTATAAAATGGTTTTGTTAGAAACATGGTTTAGGGGGCCAGCACGGTGCTTACTGCTGGGTTTGCTACTCTCCATAAGGACCGGTTCATAGAGCGACAACCTGGGACAACAGCGCTACCACAAGACTGGAATGGGACGGTCTTGGCTTACTAATTAGGTCATTTTGGTTCGGGAGTAACTTACCGACGGGGCAGGAGGGGTGGTGAGCTTCAATGGTCCCTGCGCTACGAGGATTGGTCTGTGTACCCCTCGAGGTGGTCACCATCGTTGCGGAGCCTGATTCCTTCGCGGTTACACCTTACCAACGTGATCCTTTGTAATAGCCTCGTAGTGAGTTTGCTAGTCATCTCACTTAAGGAAGTGTGATGAACAACTAGCGTAGCTCACGACTTGTGGGTAAAGATGTGCAACCTCTGCAGAGTGTAAAACTGGTATACTAGCCGTGCTCACGGTCATGAGCGGCCCAGATCCGCCTTTTGATTAGTGGGGTTATATTCCTTTGACGAGGCAAATTTCCCCGAGTGGCTTGGTTTGGTTTGGTTCTCAGTAGTTCATGTTTAATTCTGATTAATTACTATGTAACAGGGTTCAAGGTAATTCATCAACTTGTAGTAATTAGTTTTAATAAAATATTGCCAAAACTTAAAAGCTAATGCAGTTGAGTCAGCCAACCTTAGAGCCTCATAGTTTGTGTTATACTTGTTGAGTACAAGTTGTGTACTCACTCTTGCCTACTCTACTCTATTCCCCTTGGGGATACTCTACTGCTGCTCAGTTCCTGCCGACGCGAGGGAGTTCACCCGGAGCTACCAGGAGTACGAGGACTTCTAGGCATTTGTCTCCCAGTCGACGTCCCTGTGGCGCCCAACTTCCGAGAGACTTCGTATATGTATTCTACGCTTCCGCTGTATCAGACATTTTTTCATTAATATAATAAATAACTTTCGTACTCGCTTTATTATGTCTTTTTACGTGAGATGTACTGTGATATACTGTTCATTCTGTTGTATATACGTGTGACTTGATCCTGGCATGTATATGATTGCTCGGTTTATGTCCTTTTATAAACCGGGTGTTACAGAGTGGCATCAGAGCTGTACCGACTGTAGGACGAAAGCCTAGATAGAACTGGTCGAGTTTTAAGTCTTCTTCTCTCTCAGCCTTGTCTGCTGAAACTATTTTGCTATTATATTCCTTGAATTCCAAGATTCTTACTCGTCTTGCCTTGATTTCTCTCTATAGAATAGTTTCCATAGATTTTGGCCAGAAGTAAGTCGACTGACCATCATAGGTGTAAGCTAAATGACTCCTTTATAATAATACGATAGCACGTTCTGCGACGCGTTGTGTTAGTTGAGTCGCGTGATAAACTCGACTAAAGTATGAACTTTTGAATGTTTGTTATTATGCAAATGTTTGATTTGGATCTTTGGTTGATTGCATAGTTTAGTAGTTAAAATTTGTTTATAGAAAATCAGTCTTAAGTTAAAGTTAATTAAAAAATAAAATGAGTTAGATCGTTGGGGGTAAAACCATCCACTCTATCCTCTCTACCTTATCATGCCTTGGGTTTCTGTCTTGTTGAGAAGAAGGATAGCGCGAAGAGAAGGTGATATCCAGAGATTCACCGACGAGGACGTCGGTTTCTGTAAGGGGGTAGGGATGTGACACCCCGGCATACAGATAGTACTGGAGAATTTGAGAACCTCTCAAATGAGGCAGAAGAGTTATGCTATAGTTCCTTTTTCTCGGAGTTATGTAACACCCATCTGGAGTTAGCAGCAGAGATGCCTGCGCAATGTTGTCTAAATAAGATAGAACCTTAAATAGTGGAGTTTTTCTCTCTTCCTTGACCTTACCTGTGTTTCCTCTTTACCCAGCTCAGATGTCAATAGAACAAAAAGGCCTTGGAGATAGTGCAATGGGTGATGGTGTTCATGCAACAGTTTCCGTGGAGCAGCCGACAACGGTACAAGATCAGTCCTCGCAAACAACATACCAATCGAAGAATGGTGAGAAAGCTTGCCCGTGCTGCCAATTCTATGGCGTTCCTTGTCGTCAAGTTCGTGCGACTGAAGATGAAGCCACAACTAGGAGGAACCAGATGTTGTTCTCCAATACAAAGAGAAAGATGTCCCATCAAGAGCAGCTAGCAGAGGATTCCCTTTTCCTTCACTCCCCATCGGTCGATGAGCTACAGACCATCCAGAAGAGAAAGGACCCTGAGTGCTCTAGAGATACACAGGTCAAGAACCAAGCACTCTATGATTATGTTGATGGATTGACTATCACTATGAATGTGATTCAGCCACGCGGTCGCAAGGAGTCCAAAAAGCAAGCAGCAGAAATAATGCAAGATGTGATGTTAAGTTCACAGGGAGGTCAACCAAGTAGCGCCATTCACCACCACCGCATGTGCTACCAATGCAGGCAAAAAGGTCATTATGCCAAAAGTTGTCCACAGAAACGCCTTTCACCGGCTCCACGGCAGGCAGGACAGCTGGGGCGCCCAGCCCAACCCAGGGCGCCACGACAGGGGAAGGTGAACCATGTGACGGCCGAGTCAGCGGCCGAGTCTCCGAACGTGGTTATTGGTACATCCATGGTCAACTCATATCCAGCTACTGTGCTTTTTGATACTGGTGCTACACATTCCTTTATTTCACAGTCTTTTGTCGAGCACCATGGTATTCGTACTACCACATTAAAGAGGTGCATGTTAGTATCTTCACCTGGAGGACAATTGAGGTCTCATATCTTCTGCCCCAGAGTCAGTGTTTCCATAGGGGGGGTAAAGTTCAGTGCAAATCTGATGGTGATAGACACCAAGGGTATTGATGTGATTCTGGGAATGGATACTCTTGCCAAGTGGGGAGTCAGAATTGATTGTGCTCAGCGGTAAGTTCATTTGTCAGCATCTGATGGCCAAGAGGTGACAGTCAGTGCTACAGAGCCTTCTAGTTTTCTTCATCAGATGGAGGCCAGACCCACAGATGGTATTTGCGTGGTGGCTGGATTCCCGGATGTCTTTCCGGAGGACTTGTCAGAAGAAGGAAGAGGAGTTGATGAAGACATATCCTGATCTCTTTGCTAGCCAGCCTAGAATCTCGAGACGAGATTCCTGTAAGGGGGTAGGATTTGTAACACCCTAAGTTAAATTTCAATATTTATTAATAAATTTAATTGGCTTTATTTAATTTTCTAGGATTTAATTTGCTTAACCTTGCATCTATAATTTATTTTTGCTTCATAAAGTAATTAAAATTTATTGTAAGTTCAACATGTTTGTGCATTCATGCTGGTGCATATTTTTAATTGGTTGAGTGCATAGGGTTTGAATTCAAATTTGATTTGAATTCAATTAGTTTGAGTGATGTTTGAAAAAGAAAAGAAGAGGAAGGAAACAGGAAAGAGAAGAAACCAAAACCCAACCGGACCCAAACTCAACCCAGGCCCAGCCCAAACTGCCCTGGAAACCCAACCCAACCTGGAAGCCAGCCCAACCCAGCTTGGCTCAGCCCGCCTCCTCCTCCCTTCTCTCCCTCTAGCCCAAACCCCACGCCCCGGCCCGCGTAGCACTGGCCCAGCTAGCCGCATCACGCGCGCCCTCCGCGCTCAGCGCTAGCTTGCGCGCACGGCCCGCTCACTCCCCTTCCCCGCGTGGCCCGGGCCCAGGCGTCAGTGCCCCTTCTCTCACCTGCCCATTCGGTCGCTGCCACCTGGTCCCAAGGCATCAGTGCCCACGCCCGCTCGCGCGTCGCGCACTTCCCACCTCTGACAAGCCGACCCCGCCTGTCAGCTGTCATCTTCCTCCTCCCGTTTTCCCCGCCGTGCTTCCAGCCCTGCTCCGCCCCGCTCGCATCGCCTCTGCGCCGTGGACCAGAACGTA
This sequence comes from Panicum virgatum, assembly GCF_016808335.1. Lineage (NCBI taxonomy): Eukaryota > Viridiplantae > Streptophyta > Magnoliopsida > Poales > Poaceae > Panicum > Panicum virgatum. The sequence goes on along the minus strand of NC_053146.1, from coordinate 33,286,178 downwards.
CCACCCTATCTCGTAAGCCCTGTGGCCCGCACGTCAGCCAGTGCACACCCCAGATCTTCTAGAAGCTCCACCCCCGAGCCCGGAACACACCGAGCAGTTGGCGCGATCCGCTCCGCCCACGCCCGAAATCACCGGCGAGATCACCTGGGATCCCCTTCCCGCTACTCCACGCCAGCTCGTGAAGCCCCGTGCGACGCACCTTCCCTCCTTGGCTGCCTAGAGCCAGGCTCCGCCGCCACGCGACCACCGCGCCGCGCAGAACCTCTACGCCGCCGTGGTCCCGCACGCCCAGGCCACCTCCGCCACCAAGAGCCGCCGCAGGAGCTCCTCCTTGGCGCCAGGATCCTCCTCGAGCCCTCCTTCCCCGACTTCGACCCCTGCACGCCGGAAATCGCCGCGGAGGAGGGACGTCGACTACCTCTGTGCCACCCCGATTCCGCCTCTGCGCCACCGCTCGTCGTCGTCTACGGCCGGCCACAGCTTCACGTGGGGGTAACATACGCGCCGTGCCCGATCCCTGGTTCCTTCTCCCACCATTGCGCGTAGTCCCCCTAACCGTAGTTCCGTCGCGCCGCCGTGCCATGGCGGGGGCTCTGCTCTGCTCACTGCCGTTCTGATCCGAGGCCCTGAGTAGCTTTGTAGGGGCACGCACAGCATCCCAGTGACAAACACAAGCCAAGTTGGGGCCGGAATCGTGTTAGCGCGACTCGCCGGCGATCTAGCGCCGCCCTGCACAGTCGCGAGCCCCGACCGAGCCCCAATCCCCCGACCTGAGTGCACAGGTGGGTTACACGTATCACGCCGATGCTCCTTGACCCAACCCCAGCGCAAACTGAGCCCTGGAGCACCGGATTGGCGAACTCCGGCGCTGCTCCGCCGCGGGAGCACGTCGCCGGCGAGTCCCGCCGCCGCCCCGCGCGCACAAACTCCTAGAGCCCTCCGATCTGTTCCCAGTGGTCACGATTAGATCGTGGCCCGATCCGATCTGAGCCGCCAGATAGCGATCCAACGGCCCATACGCGTAGATACTGGTTCGGCCTGGCAATTTTGCTAAAGAGACCCTGGATTTCTTTTAAATCAACCCGCAGTCCTGTGCCATTCAAAACTATTTCCAACCAAGCCCAGTTTTTAGCACTTAGACCCCTGATCTTTTTAGATTTCGAACCTGCAGTCCAGACCCTGCGTTTTTGCGCACTAGCCCTTAGAACTAAGGTTTAATTATGTTTTAGTCCTCAGTTTTGCCCAGAAACCTCCTGGAACTCCAGTTTTCTTACAAATAGGTCCCTGGAACTTGTTTTAGCTCTAGTTTTCGTGTTCTAGCTCCGTTTTAGGCGTTCTTTATGTCCACGCGATCGTTGTAATGTGTAGATTAGTTCTAGCCAAGTTTTGTTTGCTGTTTTAATGTATTGTTGTACTGTTTCTTAGAGTTTGCACTTATTTGCTTGTATGTTTATATTGTGTATTGCTTTTGGCCATGTGTTCGTGAGTAGACGTTGATCCATCTGAGGAACCCCAGTACCAGTACCCGGAGCAGCATCCATCTTCAGAGCAGTTTGAGCTGCAGGAGAACTTTGAGGAAGGCAAGTATAACATGAACACCACCTATCACCTTTAAATACATTTTCTTACTGCATTTTAATACTGTACGCCTATAAGGACTTTCCTAGCCACTTTATATCCTTTATATATATCCTTTGGGTTGCATTTTGGTTAGTTGTGCTTGGTGCCGCGCTATAACACACTTGGTCCTTTTTAATTAATTTGATTAATGGTATATGCAACTTAATTCTGGGAGTGGCCCGTTTGAGGGGCTCACGTCTCGTTATAAAATGGTTTTGTTAGAAACATGGTTTAGGGGGCCAGCACGGTGCTTACTGCTGGGTTGGCCACTCTCCATAAGGACCGGTTCATAGAGCGAGAACCTGGGACAACAGTGCTACCACAAGACTGGAATGGGACGGTCTTGGCTTACTAATTAGGTCATTTTGGTTCGGGAGTAACTTACCGACGGGGCAGGAGGGGTGGTGAGCTTCAATAGTCCCTGCGCTACGAGGATTGGTCTGCGTACCCCTCGAGGTGGTCACCATCGTTGCGGAGCCTGATTCCTTAGCAGTTACACCTTACCAACGTGATCCTTTGTAACGGCCTCGTAGTGGGTTTGCTAGTCATCTCACCTAAGGAAGTGTGATGAACAACTAGCGTAGCTCACGACTTGTGGGTAAAGATGTGCAACCTCTGCAGAGTGTAAAACTGGTATACTAGCTGTGCTCACGGTCATGAGAGGCCCAGATCCTCCTTTTGATTAGTGGGGTTATATTCCATTGACGAGGCAGATTTCCCCGGGTGGCTTGGTTTGGTTCTCAGTAGTTCAAGTTTAATTCTGATTAATGACTATGTAACAGGGTTCAAGGTAATTCATCAACTTGTATTAATTAGTTTTAATAAAATATTGCCAAAACTTAAAAGCTAATGCAGTTGAGTCAGCCAACCTTAGAGCCTCATAGTTTGTGTTATACTTGTTGAGTATAAGTTGTGTACTCACTCTTGCCTACTCTACTCTTTTCCCCTTGGGGATACTCTACTGCTGCTCAGTTCCTGCCGATGCGAGGGAGTTCACCCGGAGCTACCAAGAGTACGAGGACTTCTAGGCGTTCGTCTCCCAGTCGACGTCCCTGTGGTGCCCAGCTTCCGAGAGACTTCGTATATGTATTCTACGCTTCCGCTGTATCAGACATTTTGTCATTAATATAATAAATAACTTTTGTACTCGCCTTATTATGTCTTTTTACGTGATATGTGCTGTGATATACTGTTCATTCTATTGTATATACGTGTAACTTGATCCTGGCATGTATATGATTGCTCGGTTTATGTCCTTTTATAAACCGGGTGTTATAATCAAAGGCCAGCCGGTTTGTTGCAGCCGTTGAAGATTCCCGAGTGGAAATGGGAGGAGATCACAATGGATTTCATAGTGGGATTTCCTCGTACTCAGCAGGGGTACAACTCGATATGATTAGTTGTGGACCATTTGACGAAGGTTGCTCACTTCATTCCAGTGAACACTACTTACTCCGGTGCCAGACTTGCAGAGTTGTCATCTCCCGGATTGTCTGTTTGCATGGTGTGCCCAAGAAGATCATATCTGATAGAGGATCACAGTTCACTTCACGGTTCTGGGAGCAGCTCCATAATTCGTTGGATACGAAGCTGCGCTTCAGTACCGCCTATCATCCTCAGACAGATGGGCAGACAGAGAGAACCAACCAGGTGTTGGAAGATATGTTGCGAGCCTGCACTATTCAGTATGGTACTAGTTGGGATAAGTGCCTGTCGTATGCTGAGTTTTCCTACAACAACAGCTACCAGGCCAGTCTGAAGAAGTCCCCCTTTAAGCATTGTATGGCAGAAAGTGCAGGACTCCTCTTTATTGGGATCAGATTGGTGAGAAGCAGCTCTTTGGCCCTGACATTATAGAAGATGCAGAGCAGATGGTACAGACTGTGCGGGAGAATCTGAGGATTGCACAGAGTTGGCAAAAGAGCTATGCAGATGGCAAACGGAGGGACCTGACCTTTAAGGTGAACGATAATGTGTACTTGAAGGTGTCACCAATGCGGGAATCCGCAGGTTTAATATAAAAGGGAAATTAGAACCAAGGTACATTGGTCCATTCAGGGTGCTAGAGAGGAAAGGCGAGGTTTCTTACCGCCTGGAGTTGCCCACTGATCTCTGGAGTGCATGATGTCTTCAACATTTCTCAGTTGAAGAAGTGTCTACGAGTACCTGAGGAGCAGGCACCACTGGATGGGTTAGATGTGCAGGAAGATTTGACCTATATTGAGCATACGGTGAAGATTCTGGAGACATCAGAGAGGGTCACATGGAACAAGCGCATCAAGATGTGCAGAGTTCAGTGGAGTCATCACAGTGAAGCTGAGGCTACATGGGAGCGAGAAGATGAGCTGAGGAAAACATATCCAGATCTCTTTGCTAGCCAGTCCAGCTGAATCTCGGGGACGAGATTCCTATAAGGGGGTAGGGTTTGTAACACCCTAATTTAAATTTCAGCTTTATTAATAAATTTAATTGGCTTTATTTGATTTTCTAAGGTTTACTATGCTTAGCCTTGCATTCCTCCTCTGGTGGGCCAACCCTCTGTGCTGTGGGCCAACTCCGAGGCCGTGACCCCGCTGGACAGCCTCACCCCGGTCTTCCAGAAGCTTCACCAAGCCCGAGATCTCGCGGAGCAACAGCTCGACCCCCTTTCCTGCGCTGCGCCCATCACGACCGCGATCCTCGCCGGCCTTCCTTCTGGGGCACGCACGCCCAGATCTCGGCCGGCCTTCTTTAAACCTCACCCGACATCCTTGCGCCTTCACATGCCACACCGCCGCAGCCTAGACCCAAGTTTTCCAGTGCGCCACCATGCTCCGCCGTGTAGAGCACACCTGCGCCGCCGTGCACCCGCCGCCCCGCTGCACCACAAGCCACCACAAGCCCCACAGTCGCTCCGCCGTAGGCCAAGGATACTACCCGAGCCCTTTGCCTTGACCCTAGGCCCGTGCTTCGCCGTTATCGCGACCGGACTTCATCTCCGGTGAGTTCTGTCCGCCGCTCGATTCCCCACCGCCGGCGAACAATAGGCCGCCCTGACCCTCGGTTCTGCTTCGCAGCACCGCCAGGACTCGAACTGTGGGGGCCAGACGCCCGGAGTACCTCTGCACCAACCAGACCACGAGCACAGCTCCGCCTACCGCCGTCGGTCCTCATCGCTGACCACCCTGCAAGGCCGCTCTGCTCGAATCTGAGCCTCGGTGAGCACCATCGCGACCTTCCCGTCCTTTTGCACTAGTTATTTTTTTGGCCGTGGCGCACCCTAGGTGCCCAGGCATCACACGCCGACGTCTCGCCGCCACACACGCCACTGCTCCGCCGTGGCGGACCTCGCTGCACAGCACTGCACAAGTCCTGTTTCCCTTTGCACCCTGATCTAGGCCTAGAACGGTGAGGACACGCGCGTGCCGGCAAGCACCGCCACACAGAGCCGCCGCCGCTCTCGCCCTCAGTACTCCGAGCATTCCCGAGCCTCGCTTATGCGACATGTGGGCCACGCATGATGCGTAGACCATCACACACCCAAGCACGGGTTGATTCGACCCCTAGAGCATTGAATTCGATGAACTCCGGCGAGTCCACGCACGGCGCCGCCGCGGAAAGGCCAGTTCCGGCGACCCTCGCCACCGCCGTCGGTCGCAACGCACCTGAACCGTCCGATCCCATATCCACGGCCCCGAATAGATCAAGCCCATGGTCAACTAATCCAGAAAACGGTCAGTGCCGCTACTTTGCAAAAGAGACCCTGCTTTTCCTCGGAATTAGCCCGCGGTCCTATATAGTGTAAAAGTATTTACATTGAGGCCCTGTTTTTAGTGTTTTAGCACCTGAGCTTTTCCCTTTTAGAACCCGCAGTCCAGCTCGGTAGGTTTTGCATGTCAACCCCTGGATCTACCCATTAATTATTTATAGGTCCCTGGTTTTTGCAGAAAACCCCTGGAAACTTAGTTTTTCTTGCAGAAAAGCCCCTAGACCTTGTTTTAGGCCTAGTTTTCGCATTCTAGCTCCGTTTTAGGCGTTCTTTATGTCCACGCGATCGTTGTAACGCGTAGAACAGTTCTAGCTTAGTTTTGTTTGCTGTTTTTATGTATTTCCACATGATCGTTGTAATGCGTAGAACAGTTCTAGCTTAGTTTTGTTTGCTGTTTTTATGTATTGTTGTACTGTTTCTTGGTGTTAGCCTTTGTTTGCATGTATGTTTATGTTGTTGCCTTGTTTTTGGCCATGTGTTCGTGAGTAGACATTGAGCTACCAGAGGAGCCCCAGTACTAGTACCCGGAGCAGCCACCACCTTCTGAGCAGTTCGAGTAGCAGGAGCAATTTGAGGAAGGCAAGTATAATATGAACAACACCTATCACCTTTAAATACAATTTCATACTGCATTTTAATACTATACACCTATAAGGACTTTCCTAGCCACTTTATATCCTTTATATATCCCTTGGGTTGCATTTTGGTTAGTTGTGCTAGGTGCCGCGCTATAACACACTTGGTCCTTTTTAATTAATTTGATTAATGGTATATGCAACTTAATCCTGGGAGTGCCCTGCTTGAGTGGCTCATGTCTCGTTAAAAATTGGTTTTTCTAGAAACTTGGTTTAGGGGGCTCGCACTGTGTTTTGTGCTAGCTACTCTCCATTAGGACCGTATGTCATTAGAGCAACAACCTGGGACAACCGCGCAACCACAATACTGGAATGAGACGGTCTTGGCTTACTAATTAGGTCATTTTGGTTCGGGAGTAACTTACCGACGGGGCAAGAGGAAGGGTGAGCTTCAATGGTCCCTGCGCTACGAGGCTTGGTCTGTGTTATCTTGTACCCCCTCGAGGTGGGCCCCATCATTGCGGAGCCTGAATCCTTAGTAGTTGCACCTTACCAACGTGGTCCTTTGTAACGGCCTCGTAGTGAGTTTGCTAGTCATCTCGCCTAAGGAAGTGTGATGAACAACTAGCGTAGCTCACAACTTGTGGGTCAAGATGTGCAACCTCTGCAGAGTGTAAAACTGGTATACTAGCCGTGCTCACGGTCATGAGCGGCCCAGATCCTCCTTTTGATTAGTGGGGTTTACCTTGGTGGTTTCGGTTTGGTTCTCAGTAGTACATGGTTAATTTTGATTAATTACAATGTAACTGGGTTATGGTAATTCATCCATTTATAGAAATTAGTTTTAATAAAATTTTGCCAAGATTAAAAGCTAATGCAGTTAAGTCAGCCAACCTTAGAGCCTCATAGTTTGTGTTATACTTGTTGAGTACAAGTTGTGTACTCACTCTTGCCTACTCTACTCTTTTTCCTCTTGTTCTTTTGGGGGATACTCTACTGCTGCTCAGTTCCTGCCGACGCGAGGGAGTTCACCTAGAGCTACCAGGAGTACATGGACTTCTAGGCATTCGTCTCCCAGTCGACATCCCTGTGGCGCCCTGTTCAGCTTCCGACGAGAGTTATCGTATATGTTTTACGCTTCCGCATACTCTGTATCAGACATTTTGTCATTATTGTAATAAATAACATTCATACTCGCTTTATTATATCTTTTTACGTGATATGTGCTGTGGTATATTGTTCATTCTGTTGTATATACGTGTGACTTGATCCTGGCACGTATATGATTGCTCAGTTTATGTCCTTTTATAAACTGGGTGTTACAAAATTAGAACCTAAACCCAAGACCCACAGTTGAATTCGAGATTGTTCGCTATCAATTCATGAAAGTGAATGGTTCCGGTGCAACCAAAATTAATATAGTCAAAAAATATTTTTCGACTTAAAATGTAAAGATGTTTTGATTCCCCTCTGATTATTCATTTAAGCTCATTGCATGCTTTGAGTTAATTCTGAAATTTCGAAGTTAGAGGAGGATTCAACATCTAAGCATGATTTGGAGAGGGTTTATGTTCTTGATTAACATTTATTGATCAAAGTGAGTTCACGGGAAGGAATTGTGCTCTCTACCTACCACCACATGCAAATGATCCAAAGAAGGGAGCAGCCATTCATGGGAAGGACATGAAATTTTCAGCAAAGATGGCACCATGTGATGAATGATGAAGTATGGGACAAAGTGAATGACACAAAGTGAAGAAATAATGTTGCAAGTGGACAACAAGGACAAGGAAGGAGTGGTGCACGGGTTTTGGACGGTGCAAAGCATAAAAGATGTACTGGATAGAGGCAAGAGATTGTGCCAGGAAGTCACCAGAAAAAGATGAAGTGGAGGAGGGCCAGGAACACCCTAGGCCGGCCGGCCCCATGGCCCTAGGCCGGCCGGCCTGGCCTCTTTTTAAGTCCCCTGGTGCTCCCCTTACACAGGTATGCTCCTCACTCAATTCCTTGTTCGCGTTCTTCAAGTTCTTCACCCAGAAACATAAGCTAGACCTCTGAAAAATTCGTCCACCAAAATCAACTCCAAAAATCTCAGAAAATTCACCACAAATCCTAGTTTGCTCCACTCTTCAATATATTATTCTCCCATTAGCAAGAAACCCTTGGTGTGTTTATTTTTGAGTGTGTGCCGCAAAGAGTCACCATGAGTGGCTTCATGAAGTTCGTCACCGGGAGGAGAAGGACGCGTTCATCAACACCCGACGCATCGGCAAGTTCTTCACGGAGGCACTCGGTCTCCGGGTCTCCGCGGAGCATGGAGGAAGACAACCCCGCACCGACGAGCGACATGTTGCTCCTTGGTGGGATGAGAGACCCGAGAAGCTCCTCCATGAGATTCACCGAAGGGATGCCACCTCCTCCACGGCATTCGACAAGGTCATCCGCACCATCGCCATACAAGCCCAAGCATTCCGAATATGGGTTTACCATCTTGTCAATGGAAGAAGAAGAAAGGCTCAAGTTCATGAAGGGAAGGCTGCGAGCAAACTATGATTTTGATGATGAAGCATTGGAGAAGTTGGGATTCCATCATGCCATCTACAAGCTCTTGGAGAACATCGGTTGGAAGTTATTTTCCGACGGTGTTACGGTAGACATGCAAGAAGAAGTGGCTTTGGAGATGTTCATGACACTAGAGAAAATAACAGAGGTGGTGGATGATGAAGAAGTGCCATGTCTGAAATTTCGGCTCAAGAATGAAGAAAAAGTCATCACTTATGGAGAAATAGGGAGTTTGCTCGGGTTCAAAAGCAATGCAAATGAAATGGTGGAAGTCCAAGATGGAGAGCTCGATGAGTTTTGGACGAAGATAGCAAAAGATGTCAATCGCCAAAGGAAGAATATAAGTAATGTGATCCTCCAAATATTCCACTCTTGGGTGAGCAAAAGAATTCTCGGGAGGATGAGAGAATCAAAGGTCACCGACCAAGAATTGAATTGGATGTATGCAGCATTGGTGAAGAAGCAAGTGATTGATCCCACCTACATCATGGTTGAAAGATGGATTTGTGAAGCATCATCCGGCACGGGAGAAGTTGGTTCGGGGTGTTATCTTACACTAATAGCCCGAGCCATGAATCCAGGGTTAGCGGTGATCCAAAAATATTATGTCTCGGGAAGAGATATAGGGATTGAACATTTGAGGCAAGGCCATTATATCGGAGGGGATGAAAAGAAGGGATTCACTATCTCCGAGATGGATATTTCCCTCCCCGATCAAAGGCTTAAATTATTCGCAAGAGGAAGGACCGATTGGCGAGTTGAAAACATTGGAGCAAAAGTGAAGAAAACAAAAAGAGGAAGATTGATTGAAGGAACATCGGAGTCGGCACAACAAGAAAATTTAGAAGTAAAGCTTCCACCACCAAGTTCCGCTTATTGGAGGAATGAATTTCAAGGTGCATCAAGTGGACAATGACACCCGCAAGGATGGATGAGTCAATGGGAAGGAAACCAAGATCAAGCATGGGGGCATGGTATGGCGGTGCCTCCACCGGTGTACCAGACGCCCCCACCATTTAGCAACTATGGCTACCCACCCCATCATAACAAGGAGAGATTCCCGACCCATCATTTGGAGCACAATTTTTTGACCTCCCTCAACCGGAACAAGGAATGAGAATCATGGGTGCCTATGCAAGAAGAAATATGGAAGACATAGACGCCATCCGGAGGCACACAAGCCAACTAGAAGATGGAACCGCGGGAATTGCATATCAAATGGGACTTCTAGGCCTAGCGCCACCGGAACAATTTAATGGATGAGCATTTCAACAATATTATGACCAAGGATACAACGCAAGTGGCAATCTAGGAGAGTGATCGACGACAAGACCATGAATAAAATGCTCGCACGTGTGGTTTGGACTTTTCTATTTCTTTTCATTTATTTTCAGCATGTGTGCAAGCTTGTGTGTGCGTAGCAATTTTCCGTTTTATTTATTTGAGCATGTGTGCAATTTGCTTTCTTTTGCTTTCATCACCATGATAAATAAATGCATCACCCACACTTTAATGTTATGGTTAGTAATGATGATAGAAAGTTTGTGCCATGTTAAAAATATGATGATCGTTGCCGCCTTGTCTACTTTCTTGTACTTGGTTTATGCATGTTTAAACTATTGCTCTCCCTAACATGATCTAAAAAATTAATTAAATGCCGGTTAATTCAATTGTGGAGGTTATGATAAATTAAGACCCACATCTTTCTATTCTTGCTCTCTTACTTATGCTTGTCAAGGAAAATTTAATTCAGATTTAATTTTGAGCTTACCTTGTCAATGATACCTTTTGCAATTGCTCTACCCTTCTAAAAGTCTAAATGTTATATTAGGACAAACCATAGAGCAAGATTTATTTTCAGGTGAATTAATTCAAGAATTATCTTATTTGGTACGGGACTAAGAAGTTGACCATTCCGTATTTTTGTGTACCTCTCTTTTGCTAGCCATTCTATCCATGCATTGTGAGTTTCTATACCGGGAACATCGCAAACCTCGCTGGATATCCACCCTTAACCAAAAACATCTCTTTGTCAAACACCTCCTTGACCACAACCTATATATTGAGTATATATTATTATTTCGACGGCAAAACAATGGAATCAAGAGCAAAATTCAGTAAAACATAAGCTTGGGAAGCATCAAAGAGTTCCCATCAAAAAAATCCGAAGAAGTGGCGGCCTACAGGCAGTAGGCCGGCCGGCCCAATACCCCTAGGCCGGCCGGCCTGGGCCTTTTCCTCCTCTGTTGGCTTCAATATTTTATGAGGAGATGCCCCATTGAATTCCAAAGTTGAGTCCAGAGAATTGATACGAGTTTTGTGCACTCACTCCATCAAATTATCATCACTTCATTGCTTGGGGACAAGCAAACGTTCAAGCATGGGGGGAGGTGGAGTAAGTGCATTGTGTTGCCAACAATTCTGAGGAGCAAAAAGAAAGAAAAGAAAAGAAAAAAAAGAAAAGAAAAAAAATGATGATGAAAAGCTCCTCGGTTCCGTTTGCTTCATTAAACTCCAAGTACTTTGAAGATTATTCTATACTCAATTATTCCAACCATGTGCAATCCGATAACATGGACTTCCGTTGTGCCTTGGGATCAACCGTTGCCATTTGCACATGTCCACCATCTAAAAGTGTGTGTTCCATTCTCTCCCTCTCCACAAAGAAATTATTTTCCAATGGTCTTTTTGACGAGTCTCGGTAAATCCATAAGAAGTATTTCTTGTTTTGATAATATCTTGATTATAATATCTTTTGTTAGGACTAACCTTTCCAAAGCTCCAGATAAAACCTCACACATATATATGAGAGAAAGAAAGGAGAAAGTTCTAGCAAGTTTGAGAGACAAGATGAGTTGAGAGTTTCCATGAGCAATTTGCAATGAGGTTTAAATTATTGATCTTGGTTTAGCATTATTTATGGAACTTGCTTTCTTAATTCTGAGACTTGTTTAATTTTGAGAGCATGTGCTTAATTATTGTGGGGAAGCATTTAACTTGTATCTACCTTCCACATTAAAAAAGCTGGTTACAACTTGAACTATTAACTGCAAAATATTTTTGGGAGCATTGTGTTTTCTCGTGTATGATCAAGTGCAGGGATTGGACACCGAAAGGCAATACTGATTTTTATCAAAGACTTACTCGAGGGCGAGCAAGGTTTAAGCATGGGGGGAATGTTGGTGCTTCTTAAGTATCCATTTTATCCCCTGTTTAACTTTGATAATGGCATGAATTTAATATCAAAATCACTAACCATCCTAACCTCGGCCCGATTATTGGTCGTTTTCGCATTTGCACATATATTTTTGAGGTACTTCATTTTTGTAGGTTTTTGACCAATTTTGGAGCATGAAACGATGAGGCCCATGATCACGCAATAACACGAAGAAAGATGAAGGCCAAAGCCCAAGCAAAGGACCAAAGGCCATGACGACTAGAAGCCCGTTCATGCACATCCACCCTCCAATGAAGCCCAAAGGACAAAGCCCACAAGATGAGATCGAGATACTTCGGGGCTAAGCAAAGCAAATAGGGATTTAAGGAAGGATTCTCCGTCCTATCCTTTCCCTCCAAGAAATCTCGAAGATAACGACGTCCAACGGGGTGCAATCGTGAAAGGTATAAACTCCAGAAGACTCCAAAAGACTTGGGGAGAAAGGAGGACGCAAGGCGGCGAGAAAATGGGCCAGGCCGGCCGGCCTGGGCCCATTGAGCCGGCCGGCCCAGGCCCTTTTTTTGGAGTCTCGGCCTCCCCTTCAACCTAGGGTTTCCTGAGGCTATTTAAAGACCCCTCCCCCAGGCTCACGCAAAGGATCATTGGGGAGACGACGCCATGGAGCAGAGAAGATAGAGGGACACCTCTCGGAGAGCCGAGGGTCATGCTAGTTGTCTAGGGGCTTCCCTAGCTGACGTGGGAACCTTGCAAGGAAGACCACATCGGAGTTCTGGAGCTAGGATCATCAAGATCAAGGTAGGGCCCCAGTTGTGATCTTGTGATGTACAATCATTCATGGTGAAGTTACTTGTGATTCCGAATTTTTAGCGACCATGTTCTCTCTTTCGATTTCGTTCTTTTCTTTGGGTTTGCTTCATCCTAGATCTATTATCGAGATAGATCGCTTAGCATGATCTTGTAGTCATGGTGGCTAGAGGTTCATGGCGGAACTACCAAAGGGGGTTCGACTTGCTTCTGGGTGCTTTCGTCCAAAGGGGGGCGTCGTGACAGGGCGTTGCTTTAGTAGATGGGGGTATCGAAGGATCGGATTGGAGATTTTGGGTTTAAAGATGCTTTTCATTGAGATTCACATCTGTCTTGCTTCACTACATCTGGCTTGAACTACAACATATGCATGATCTAGGTGATCTAGATTGGTTATCTCTAACTTTTTCTTGCTACCTTCGGTGTTTGCTGTTTTTAGTATATTAGATTCGTTTTACACCACCTCAACACAAAAGATTCTCTATGTTAGTAGATTGTTTCTTGTATCTTTGGTACCGTGGATTGATAAACCTTGGGGGAATACTCTAAGGGAAAAGCTACAAGATCCCATGCGCTTGCGGTATATAAATTGGGGCACTAAGGAGCATCAACATGGATTAAAGATTAGTGACCCAAATTCCCCTCCCCTACATATGAGGTAATGAGCAAGTCACCTAGAGCTATCTCCATGAGTTCAAATTTATTTTGAACACTACCCCTACAAGTCACAATTGGCATCACAATTGGTGTTAAGATGAGAAGTGCCACAAGCTTTGAAAAAGGGGGAGCTTGTTCAAACAAAGGGAGATATGCCAAACTTAGTGGGTATAACACTCTATCACTAGTAAATTCCTTTTGCTACTAATGCTCCTTGCTGTTAGTGGTTATGAATCTTTTAGGTGTTTGATGACAAAGGGGGAGAAATGTACCCTAAAAGCAAGCAAATAGTCTGGAGTAAATGATGCCATTAGCAAGGGGGAGGAATGGAAAATGCAATGCAAAAGGATGCATGGTGATAGGGGGAGGTACTTAATCAATATGGGGGAGAAGTGCAATTTGATGATCCCATGGACTAAGGTACAATTTTTTTTTTCATTGCTCATATGGTTCAAACCACACAATTGTCTTACATTGGCCACAAGCCATTGTTTCACAATTGCTATCAAGCCAGAAGTATTTCGTCCTATGGACTAATCAAATGCCTATAGCTTTTAAAATGAGCATTGAAATGTCATCCGAGCAAGCTAAGTAGTTTCTAACTTTTCAAATTGGTATCAATTTCATATTCTTGCAATTCATCTTGCTTGCTTTGGTTGTGTTGTCACCAATCACCAAAAAGGGGGAGATTGTATGGAAAATGGCCGCTTTTAGGGAAATGGCCTCTCATGCCATGGTTGCCATATTTCCTCATATGTGTTTTGGTGATTTGATGACAACCCAACACTTGGACTAATGTGTGTGTTCTAGTTGATTATATACAGCACTTTAGGTCCAAGGGATGAAAACATGAAGAAAACAAGTTGAAGAAACTGACGAAGACTCAACGCTTAAAGCCATCAAAAGAAAAGCAGAACATTCCTATACATCGGTTAAACCGATGAAAGCAAAAGACATACGTCGGTGCAGTTTTCCAGAAGGCTGGAAACTGGAAATACACTCACTGGTTGAACCGACGATGAAGATATTGAATACATTGGTGCAATGGATCCAGAAGCTAAGGCAAGGTCTATACACCGGATGAACCGACGATTGGATCTTGGTGAACATCGGTGCAGTTGTCCAGAGAGTTGGTTTTTCAAAGATCACAGGACAACTACACTCACCGGTTAAACCGACGCAGCATCGGTTGATTGCCCGTACACGTAACAGCTAGTTTTTGAGGCGGGCAGTTTAGTATCGCCGGTTGAACTGACGATGGCTATTGGAGGAGCGTCGGATTAACCGGCGTTAGGTACTTTTCAGGCAGTTTTTCTCCAATGGCTATATTTGCTTGTGCTGCCTATATATACCCCCATGACCGGTTGTCACACATGGTTGGAAGGCTCAAGAGCTGAAGAAAGTGCTGCCCAAGCAAAGATCCATCACCAACCATCCTAGAAGTGCTTAGTGTCATATCTAGCTCGTGAGAAGCTTTGAGAGAGTGCTTTGTGCACTTGTATAGGCTTAGTTCTTGAGAGAGCTAGCTTAAGAGAAGTCTTGCCGAGGCAAGCAAAGCATTCCCGTCGATGATCCTCCAACTTGGTGTGGAGCGGTGCCGACACTTTGTACGGGGGAAGAGGAGACCCCCTCGTTGGTGGAGAAGCTCCATAGTGGATTTCAGCCGGGTGACCGAGAGAGACGGTGGCGGTGCACGAGACTCGGTGTCTTGTGGGCACTTGCCTTTGCTTGCCGGTGCGCCTTGGTGGCCTAGTGCAAGACGGTGATCGGAAGAGCCTCGGTGTCCCATGGACGTAGGCGTTTGAGCCGAACCACGTTACATGACCGTGTTTACTCGGGAGTTTGCATCCCTCTTGCACTTACCTCTTTACTTACCGCATTACGTTTCCGCACTTACTCTATCTTGCGTGCCTTTACTTTCCTGGCTAGTTTGATTAGGATTGGCTATAGGTTGCAAGTCTTTTGGGGTAAGTAGAGAGTAGCATAGATAAACCTTAGTCATAACTAGCATGTGTAGGACGTGTTAGGTTTATCTTATGCAAGTAGATTGAGCCCTAGGTTAGAAAGCGAATTAGCGACCCTATTCACCCCCTCCCCCTCTAGGGTCGGACACCCCGGTGATCCTTACACCCATCCAATTGCATGCCAAACGTTAGAGAAGTCTTCGTACATAGCTATTTTGATGAGGAGGTCCGGATCGAATGCTCAGGTGTGGACGAAGCTTCGGTTCTTGAGGATGGCGTAGCCTTGTCGTTCACGATCATCTCGCAAGTCGAGGTACGGGGCATCTTCTGCATCAATCTCTATGATCTCGGCTTGCGGTTCAACTTGCATCTCTTCGTATTGTTCTTCTTCCTCATAGTCTATCGTGCTTGGTGTAGGCGTAGGTTTGGGTCTGTACGAGCTCGAGCCACCCTGAGAACGGGATGAACTTCCACCCGTCATCTTCTTTAATGCACCGGAGACCTTCCGCCCTAAGCCTTTTGTTGGTATTTTGTAACGTCATGAATAAAATTTGCAAGCGCACGGATACCGCTGTAGCTTTCACCCAAGAGTATTCCAGGGTATCGTATCCACTGAGGAACATGAGTACGCTATCTACAGGTTCAAGCTCATCCAAGGACACACGCGCCGGTGTGGAGAAGACAGAAGAGAGGACTTTCTATATCTAGAATCTATGCCTAGAAGAAGAGATCATGTCACCGTTATACTTTGAGCTAAAGGTATCGACCGACTTATGCAAACTGGTAGTTCCAATATGTGCTCTATCTGATATCCGAACGTGGAGGATTACTAAAAGGCTCGAACAGGACTGTCACCACCTGCTGGCTACCTCTACAAACCGAGGGACTATCAGACAACTGAGTGGTATAGTCCAGCCTAGACACCACGTCTACGCCTTTCCCTACCTAACCTAAGCCCTGGCCAAGACTACCCTTTTCTATCCGGGGTCTTAAGCTAAGATCAAAAGCTACTTGCTAGCATACACATCAACTAATATAAGGCAGAGATGATAACTTGTGATCTAAACTCTAATTCCAAATAAACAAAGAAAGAAAGTCTCGAACACTTACAACCGAATAAGCATCCGTCGAGGTACAAGCGGAGAAGAGTGCCGACAGACCCGGCACTTCCCCCGACTCCTCCTCACTCTCCTCCTCTTCTTCTATACCTCTTGGTCTACCTAAGCATCTAGGATGAAGGCCTCAAGCTCCAAAGGAGAAAGGTGAGTTGAGAGGGTGTGATGTGTGTGTGTCCATTCCTCTACCCCTCCCCTTGTATTTATAGGAGGGAGCCACGGGCTGAAGCCCCTGGAACCGACTTAAGCAACCAGAAGGGAGGCCCCACGTGTCAAAGCTGAGGCGGTGGGGCCCATGGGCCTGTTCGGCCGACCAATAGGTCGGTCGGCCAGCCAGGTGGGCCAACTGCCCCCAGCTTCGTCCAACAGGCTGTCCTGGGCCTCCTTGTATTAACCCAGTTGGGCTTGGTCTGTCTTGAGTGGTTTGAACTGGGTTCTTGGGCTACACTTGGTCCATTTGAGCCTGAATCGGTGCTCTAATAATTTCTGCGATTTATGACGGGCCAAAGTGTATTTGAAACCTACGAAATTAGTTCAAAACCACCTGCACACATTCTCAAGCACCATATGTGGAATTTGTTAATAAATAAACCCTATGCTAGCATTTATTCCACTTTGTGGTTCCTTTTTGTGCAGGAGTTGACGGTCAAAATTGGTCGTTAATGACCGTCAACACCTTTCATGATGGAACAAACACGTGCAACTCGGAATGGGTTACGTTAGTGAAATCGAAATGAATGTTCTTACCCGTGAGGTTGCTTCTTGTTGACGCTTCTTAAAACGCAAATTTAAGTACCGCAAGTGCACAGATCGTGGTAGCTTTTCCCTTAGAGTACTCCCCCAAGGTTTATCATCCATGGATCGGAAGCGAACCGACTAGGGTTTACCATCTAATCTATCAAACCTATCCTAAACATGAAGCAAAGATTGCATATAAATTGAACACTTGATAGATATGAATGAAGCATAAGTGTTCATCACACCCACAACCGTAGATGAGATAACACAACCAAGGAGCTAGGGCCTATCGTCTCTAGGTACGGTTCTAGTGAAAAAGGTGATCAAAGCATAGATTGCATCTCAACTAAAGGTACACGAAATCATCTCTCAGAAAGGCAGCTCGCAAGCGGCCTACTTTCCCAAGGTCGCCAGTGCGAGGTGCGTGTCGACGCCTAAGGTTTCCCAATGCTTTACCCCAGACTCCCATGGTACTCGCCATCGATCCTATTCCACGTCATGTCATCGCTAGAACATTTCCCTCCGCCATGCTGTCACCACACCAGAGTAATCAACCACTAGCTAAAACATGCTACCTCAACGTATCCGCAAGATGTAGACTAATTACCACGAATAGATCTAATCTTACTATGAACATATGGATGCATTACATATGAGAAAGAAAACATGCATTGAAGTAGACCAAAGTCGAGACAACTGGAATAAAGAGTAGATTGATATCACCATCGTGTGTGTACATACCCCGACGAATGTAGGGGATGACTCTCGAACCCCACCATGGCACAACCTTGCAAGGAGGCCATGGCGGCTAGGGGTGGCCTAAGCCATCTCCTAGGTACCCTCGAAGACTTGCGGCGGCCGTCGTCTCCCTCCGGTCTTAGCCCTAGGTTTTCGTCGAGTTCTGGGTGGATTGGATCCCTTCCCATGGGTGCCTAGGGGGTTGTATTTATGCCCTTGGGGAGTCTTGGAGCGTGTTCCACCCTGCCTTGCACGAGATCTTCCTTGGGAGAGAAGCAAACTTGGTATCCATAAAATCAGCCTCGTCCAGATTTTCCTGTTTCGCAGCCCTTCCTTGCCGATGCCATATCTCCTATTTCCGGACTCTAAATAATGCAAATTCGATGTCCAAATTGTGTGCCACGAAATTATCTCCAACTTTGGTATTCATTGCTTTCCTTGGAAATGAAGATAAGATCCCCAAAACAGCCTCGAAAGAAAATCTGTCTGATTTCGGACTTGTCTGGGGCCATATCTCCTAGCTCCTTGACCCGAATTGGGCCTTCCATATATCCAAATCGAAGCTCTCATCGAGGCCCACAACTTTGGTATTCAACCTTTTTCCATTAGAGGCCGTTTAAGTCTCTGAATCTGCACCGAAAAATCATGCTGTTTGCGCGTATATCTCTCGGGCTGAGTTGATCTCATGGGTAAACCTCCAAATCTCAAGCCCATCTTCCTCCATGTGGCTTTTCTCGACATTTTGACTTTCTTCACCTTTATATGTGGGCATTAGATGTCATTATCTCCGCAATTTAGATAGGGGTGCTTGTTGTCCAAGCTCCAGTATCTTCTGTTTAAGTGCCCAGAGTTTTACGGCTTCGTGCTTTGGTCCTTGGGCTCTCTTGGAAGGTGGATGTGCATGAAAAGGTTTCGAATCAACATGGGCTTTGGTCCTTCCTTTGGGCTTTGGCCTTCGTCTTTCTCTGTGTTAGTGCTCGATCACGGGCCTCATCATTTCATGCTCCAAAATAAGCCAAAAACCTGCAAAAACGAAGTTCCTCCAAAATATATGTGCAAATGTGAAAATGACTAATAATTAGGCCGGGGTTTGGACGGTTAGTGATTTTGATATTGAATTCATGCCATTATCAAGGATAAACAAGTGATAAAACGGGTACTTAAGGAGCGCCAACATTCCCCCCATGCTTAAACCTTGCTCGTCCTCGAGTAAGTCCAGGAGCTTTGCTTATAAAGAAATCAGCGTTGCCCCTCAATGTCCTCTCTGCACTTAGTCATACATAACAAGACATATTGCTCTCTCAAGTATTTAGCATTTAAGTTCATGTTGTGACCGGCTACTTTTTCATTATGGAAGATAGACTAGCAATTAAAGAACAAGCCACAATAATAGATAAATGCAATGCTCTCAAACTTAAGCGAACTTCAAACATTTAACTTGTTTCATCGTGAAGAGTTTTCAAAAGAATGCATATCAAACATAAGTGAGGTTCTCTTGCAAAAGATCATGGAAATACTCATCTCATCAAGTCTCTCAAGCTTACATTAGATTGTCTTCAACCTATTCTACTAATATATAAAAGTGGAAGACTTATGTGGAGCTTGGTAGGCAAAAACAATCCTAGCAAAACATTATATCTGAAATATTGTCAAACTAAGAGAGAGATCTAATGGAATTACCGAGACTAGTCAAAAAGGTCATTGGAAAATAATGTTGGAAAGGGAGAAAGATGAAACACACACATTTAGATAGGTGGACATGTGCAAGTGGCAAATGGATGATCCCAAGATACAAATGAAGTTCTCGTTATCGGATTGCACATGATTGGAAGATTTGAGTATGGAATAGTTCTTCAAAGTAACTTGGAAAATTAATGAAGCCAAAAAGAACTAAGGAGCATTTTATTCTTCTCTTTTTTATCTTTTTTCTTTTTTTTCTCCTTTTTTCATTTTTCTCTTTCTTTCTCTTTTTTTTCTTTCTTTTTACTCCTTAGAACTTTTGATAACATAGAATACCTACCCAGCCATCCCCCCATGCTTGAACGGATGCTCGTCCTCGAGTATGAATAGTGGGAAAACCAAATAGCTATGGTAAGTATCTCAAATTCACCTTCTTCTTCGTAGAGCCTTGTCTCCCAAAACTTTTCTTTATATGGTGCCTTTGATTCTTTTGATTCCGTCGAAATAATAATCCATACTCAAATTGGGTTGTGGTCAAGGAGGTAATCACAAAAAGATATTTTTGGTTTAGGGTGGATATTCAGCGAGGTTTGCAAAATTTCCGAAGTAGAAACTCACAATGCATGGATAAATAGGCTATCAAAAAGAAGGTTACACAAAAAAAAACGGAATGACCAGCTTCTTAGTCTCGTACCAAAGAAATCAATCTTAATCCAACTCATCAAAATATAAGTTTGTAATCTAAAGGTTTCATCATGAAAGAATATGTATGTATAGGCTTTGGTAGGTAGAACTTTGCAAGAGATTCACAAATGTAGATAGCATAGGAATTAAGTTCTCAAATTAAACAACACAAGGTGTAAGGTCATCGGTAGACTTAAATCAAAGAGCAGCATGGAATATGTGGGTTTAGAATTTAGTCATTTAACCTCCATAAATAAAAGAGCTGGTATTTAATCATTTTAATTTCATTTAATTGAGAGCAAATGGTCAAGTCATATACAACATAGCGTAGGTAAAACAAAGCAGCAACTTTCATCACTTTTCCATAAGCAAGAGCATATAAGAATATCATCGTGGTGAGCTCAAGGTGATGGTGGTTATCATTCATTGAAAACAAAAACAAATCTAGGTTGTACTCCTAGTAGCCATGTTATTATATGGAGATATATACAAAGGTTGCATCTTTGGTTGAAGCCATATATGTACAAGCATTTAGAAAAAGAGAGAGTTGAGGAAGAATTACCATCCTTCTCGATGCTCGTAATGAAGTGTAGCGCGGCGTCCTCTATACTTAAGCATTGTGCTAAGCATGGAAGAAGAATCATGAGCATCTTGTGGCAACTGTGATTATATTACTCCATGAGATCTTTCTTACTTGTCCACAAAATCCTCCCCCATGCTTAGCATGATGCTAGGCGTGGATGGAGAAGATGAACCATCTTGTAATTCTTGAAGTTCTTCCCTCATGTGTATGAATATCATCTTCAATGTGTCTTCACCTTTGTTGCCTTAATTTCCTTCAACTTCTTCTTGTACTAAGTCATGGTCCCAACCCTTGCTTCTCATCGTCGTCGCCTCCTTCAATTCCTCGTTGTCCCATTGCTGCCTCATCTTCACGAATTTTTCTTTCAATTTCCAGAACAGAACATATCCTGAAACATTACTCCATTGTGAAGTGCACGAATTTTTCTTTCCAACGAGTATTCATTCGTCCAAAATTGATTCCGAACAAGAGAGTTATGTCCATTTTATCCCAGCGCTGCAATCTATTCCGAATTTCAGAACGCGCAGCGTCCAAAGTTTTTGCCATATCTCCTTGTACGGGTCTTCAAATTCATTGATCTTGGATGCGTTGGAATGGTAATTTCATGGAGCTTCTGAATATCAACTTTTTCTTCCTTGTATGTCTCTTTCCATGCGCAAAATTTGATGAAAACAGCGGGCCTTGCTCTCGAACTTTGGAGATATTGACGAATTTGATTTATTCTTTGATCACGAATTCATGGGAACGCTTTGTCATGCCTGCAAAACAATTCAAGTGCACAGTCTACCCCCAAGGTGACGGTCGGGAGTAGAAACAAATGCCAACAAACCCACCATTCCTAAGATCTCAATTTGTGGCATAGCTAGCTTAGCGAAACTAGTGAGTGTACGTGTGTGCTAGTGTAAATGCAAATGAGAGGAAGGTATATAAACAAAGACAACATTTACACCTAGTTCTAAACACCATGTTTACAACTAGGTTGCCGAACTTCTCCATAGCCAAAAAGACTTATTTAACCAAGGTCAAAACACCATGTCTATCCCAAGATAAATAGGCCTTCATAGCACAAGAAAATATAAAGCGCATTGCAAAGCTTATAAACCAACCAAATGCAACCTCATAGCTTGGTAACTAAATGATGATGGTCTTCAATCATGTCTAAACACCATGTTTACACAAGATTGCAAAAGGTAAATGATATCATGATTAGCACTACATAGATAGGAAAGCATACATCAATAAGATTGAGACCAAGCTAGCAAAATGAGTGCATGAACAATGGAATGGATGCAAAGTGCAAATGCAAAGTTAGCAAAAACAGGTGTTAGCAAGGTTAAAAGGACCTTTCGATGTCATTCCGCAACTAGCTTATTCAAAAACAATTGCTAAGAGTGACAAAAAGCCTTCGCGACACTTCATAAGAAGTGAGACTTTTGTCAATGAAAAGGTTATTTATCGAAAAAGGATCAAGCAACCGAGCTAACAAGGTTTTAGAAGTAGGTTTATGGGTTTCCTATATTTTTGGCTTAAAACAAAAATTTTGAAGAGAGAGTGTTGGGTATAGAAATTCTATCTAAGGTGGTTTCAAAAAAAAACTAGAGATAAACAAAAGTTAGATTTTTTTTGAATGAAAAACATACCCTATGGTTTTGGGATTGCTCTATGAGTGGTTTTCCTAAGGGTTTTAGGATCTCAAAAGCGAGGCTAGTCAATGTTTTTTTAGAAAAAGTTTTTTTATGCAACATGCAATGCAATGCAAGGGTGAGACGAACAACATGTTATGCAATTCAACACGGGGTGGGTGAACAAAATGATATGGCATGATGAGGTGGTATAAAACAAAACAAAAAGTTAGCCTAAGTTAACTAGCCACAAGTTTAGAATCAAAGGGTGGTGCAATGCTTCATAAATCTCTCTAAAAAGACACAAAGAAAAAGACTCAAAACACTAATAGGCACACAAAAAGGTCTACAAGTTTCCCAAGATCGAATAACAAAGTGCTCTCTCAATAACATTTAGAATGAACAACATGAAGTTGTGGTTTTTGTTAGAGCAATGGTACAATGTTACTTGATATTCCGATTAAAGAGTGCAATGTAGACGGTCATATGAATATATATATATATAATAAAATAAAAGATCGGGTTGCCTCCCGCAAAGCGCTTCATTTAAAGTCATAGAGCTCGACTTTCTCACATACCTTTTAATTGATGCGAAGCCATGGTCCTTCATGCGAGAAACCGAAGTGTCCATGCAGCTTGATGTCGCCTCTTGTAATCCATCGTGGTTTGCTTGCAACATCTTCATTTGTCGAAAGTCGACCGCTTGTGCCTTCATTTGCTAATGTCATTGGGGTTCTTCCTCTACTCCAAGCCTCTGAATTTTATCATGTACACTTGATGAAAGCATCGCCCAAGCTCCCCTTCATTGTTGTCATCGTCATCTTCTCTATCTTGTTCTCATCGCGTTGCTCCTGCCTCTTCTTCATGGAATCTCTCCTGTATACTTCAACAGAACATATACCAAAATATAGATCTATTGAAATGTTTATGAAATTACCTTTCCAACGAGTGGTCATTAATCTTAAACTGAGTCAAAACGAGAGAGTTATGACCGTTTTACTTTAGCGCTGTGTGCTGTCCAGAAAATTTCAGAGTGCACGACCTTCGATGTTTTGGCCATAACTTCTTGTAGGAAACTTCGATCGACTTCATTCTTGATCCGTTGGAACCGGAACTTCATGGGGCTGTTGAATATCCAAAAATATGCCGCTATTTTCTTCTGAGGTCGAGCTGGACATTGATGAGAATAATATCTTCTTGTGAATTCATCTGAAGATGTCAATGATCTCGATCATGTGGTCCTTGGAGCATAGTGTCGTGCGTCCCTAGGCTTCAAGGTCATCACCATTGATTACCAAAAAATATCGCGGCTTCAATAATGTGTCTTCTCCGTTGTTCTTGCTTTACCCAAGGTGTCGGGATTAGAAGATGCTCCTGTGCTTCGTGTTGATGATCCGAACGGTTTCCTTCCTTGATAGCATCACTCGATTAGAAGTATATCGAGCATCCCACTGGAGAAGATAGGTGGTGTCGTGGTTCTTCTAATCTTGTTGCCTCCAGCTTTGGTTAACTTCAAATCGTCATCTTTTGTGTACACAACCTTCCAATCATCCTTTGACATCATCATCACCTTCTTCGTCGGTTGCTACTACTTCTTTCCTCGTTGAATTCCCCTTCATCCAGTGCAGATAATGTACCAAACTTCTACTCCATTGCAAGGTGCATCAAATTATCTTTCCAACAAGTGGTTATTCGCCCCGATTGGACTCCGGATAAAGAAGTTATGCTTATTTTATTACGGCGCTGCAATCTGTCCACAGGGATTTCAGAACGCGCAACGTTGAAAGATTTTATCATAACTCTTCACACCGATCTCCGAAGCTGATGGTTCTTGATCCATTGGAAAGAAGACTTGATGAAGCTTCAAAATAATTTATTAATTGCTCATGGTACTTCTCTGATCTTGGACGAAAAACTCATCACAACAGTAACACTTCATAGATGATGATGATCGCACGATTTTCTTCGTGGGCATGCTTCATACCTATTGCTTGAACAAACAATTCTTCCCAAAAACATCAGTCTTTAAAATCAATTGACACGGCAGTGTACCTTATTTATCATCTTTTGCTTTGGGGAGTGGGGACTCGATAGCGGATGCTGGGCCACTAACAAAAGTTAGCACCTACCACTAAAGAGCGAATCTTGATGTTGTTGCCGTCATGTCGATGTGGACATTGTCGATGTTCCATATCGAGGTTCCTCGATCATCTTGTGGCCGATTGTTGAAATTTGTTGAAGTGGACTATGGACTTCTCGAAGTCCAAGTTTGATGTCTAGCTTTTTCCACATGCTTTCAAGGACACAAACAAGAAAACAAGGGTATATGCAATAATAAAAATTAGGGTTAGTCCAAAAAAAACTAGATAGATTGCCCTAGGGTTCGAGTTGCCGATCCCGACAACGGCGCCAGAAATGCTTGTTGACGCTTCTTAAAGCGCTAATTTACGTACCGCAAGCGCACGGATCGTGGTAGCTTTTCGCTTAGAGTACTCCCCCAAGGTTTATCATCCATTGATCGGAAGCGAACCGACTAGGGTTTACCATCTAATCTATCAAACCTATCCAAAACATGAAGCGAAGATTGCATATAAATTGAACACTTGATAGATATGAATGAAGCATAAGTGTTCATCACACCCACAACCGTAGATGAGATAACACAACCAAGGAGCTATGGCCTATCGTCTCTAGGTACGGTTCTAGCAAAAAGGTGATCAAAGCATAGATTGCATCTCAACTAAAGGTACACGAAATCATCTCTCAGAAAGGCAGCTCGCAAGCGGCCTACTTTCCCAAGGTCGCCGGTGCGAGGTGCGTGTCGACGCCTAAGGTTTCCCAAAGCTTTACCTCAGACTCCCATGGTACTCGCCATCGATCCTATTCCACATCATGTCGTCGCTAGAACTTTTCCCTCCGCCATGCTGTCACCACACCAGGGTAATCAACCACTAGCTAAATCATGCTACCTCAACGTATCCGCAAGATGTAGACTAATTACCACGAATAGATCTAATCTTACTATGAACATATGGATGCATTACATATGAGAAAGAAAACATGCATTGAAGTAGACCAAAGTCGAGACAACTGGAATAAAGAGTAGATTGATATCACCATCGTGTGTGTACATACCCCGACGAATGTAGGGGATGACTCTCGAACCCCACCATGGCACAACCTTGCAGAGAGGCCATGGCGGCTAGGGGTGGCCTAAGCCATCTCCTAGGTACCCTCGAAGACTTGCGGCGGCCGTCGTCTCCCTCCGGTCTTAGCCCTAGGTTTTCGTCGAGTTCTGGGTGGATTGGATCCCTTCCCATGGGCGCCTAGTGGGTTGTATTTATGCCCTTGGGGAGCCTTGGAGCGTGTTCCACCCTGCCTTGCACGAGATCTTCCTTGGGAGAGAAGCAAACTTGGTTTCCATAAAATCAGCCTCGTCCAGATTTTCCTGTTTCGCAGCCCTCCCTTGCCGACGCCATATCTCCTATTTCCGGACTCTAAATAATGCAAATGCAGTGTCCAGATTGTGTGCCACGAAATTATATCCAACTTTGGTATTCATTGCTTTCCTTGGAAACGAAGATAA
This sequence comes from Panicum virgatum, assembly GCF_016808335.1. Taxonomy (NCBI): domain Eukaryota; kingdom Viridiplantae; phylum Streptophyta; class Magnoliopsida; order Poales; family Poaceae; genus Panicum; species Panicum virgatum. The sequence continues at coordinate 33,260,324 of NC_053146.1, read as the reverse complement.
GATCCCCAAAACATCCTCGGAAGAAAATCTGTCTGATTTCGGACTTGTCTGCGCAGCAGGTATTTCGGGGGCCATATCTCCTAGCTCCTTGACCCGAATTGGGCCTTCCATATGTCCAAATTGAAGCTCTCATCGAGGTCCACAACTTTGGTATTCAACCTTTTCCCATTAGAGGCCATTTATGTCTCTGAATCCGCACCGAATGATCATGCTGTTTGCGCGTATATCTCTCGGGCTGAGTTGATCTCATGGGTAAACCTCCAAATCTCAAGCCCATATTCCTCCATGTGGATTTTCTCGACATTTTGAATTTCTTCACCTTTACATGTGGGCTTTAGACGTCATTATCTCCGCGATTTAGATAGGGGTGCTTGTCGTCCAAGCTCGAGCGTCTTCTGTTTAAGTCCCCAGAGTTTTACAGCTTCGTGCTTTGGTCCTTGGCTCTCTTGGAAGGTGGATGTGCATGAATGGGCTTCGAATCAACATGGGCTTTGGTCCTTCCTTTGGGCTTTGGCCTTCGTCTTTCTCCGTGTTAGCGCTCGATCACGGGCCTCATCATTTCATGCTCCAAAATAGGCCAAAAACCTGCAAAAACGAAGTTCCTCCAAAATATATGTGCAAATGTGAAAATGACCAATAATTAGGCCGGGGTTAGGACGGTTAGTGATTTTCATGCCATTATCAAGGATAAACAAGGGATAAAATGGGTACTTAAGGAGCGCCAACAGTTCTTTTTTTTTGCAGCAAAGAAATGAGAGAGAGAGGTCTCTTGAAATCAAATCTTGAGCAAAAATCCAATGAAAACCTGAGAGCAAAGTTTGAGGGAGTTTGAGAGGGAGTGAGTGAATGAGAGTTGAGTGTGAGGGCTCAACCCCCACATCTCGGCCTCTATTTAAAGAGAGAATGGCCGGGCACAACGGCTAGGAGCTGAGCACAAAGATCACTAGCCGTTGGAAAAAGGTGGCAGGGAGCCGTTGCCAGGTGGGGTCGGCCGACCCTAGGGTTCAGCCGGCCCCCCCTGTGGTCTCACTGGCTGGCAGCCAGGGCCCAGGGGCTCCCTAACGGCTATAAGTTTTGAAATTTTGGGTGTCCGGCCAAACTTTTGCTTCGAAAGATGTTCAAAATTATTTTTCAAAGGATTTTCATGCTCGGGAATATTTTTTGGATTTTTGTGAAAGATAGAAAAAGTGCTATAAAAGTTTCTAGCATGCATGAGTGTTTTGAAAATTCAAATATGCAGTGGGAAAAATTGAAAAAGTCGAGAAAAGCAAAAATGGTGGAAAATATGAGATACGTACCGATTTACCTTCGGCAAGGGCTCGTCGTTTTGAGTCCGACGAGCGGGACCTTTCTCCTGTTTTAGTTACCACTGTTCAGCTTGTCCTGGAGAATTGGACGAGGTCGAACTTGCGACCTTACGCCACATCTTCTTGATTGTCTTTGTGGATCGTGTGGTCGTAGGATCTTGATTTGGGGATGTCACTTTGGCTCTTTCTTGTGTGCTTGGCCCGGATTTGATATTGATCATTGAGCATTGTTCCTTCTTGGTTTGGAATGGGATTTTTTTTTTCTTTCCCATTGATGTTGAAGCAGATTTCTCCAGCCCCCACATCGATGTGTGCTCCAGCAGTGCTCATGAATGGCCGCCCAAGGATGAGCGGTGTTTCTTTTGAGATTTCCATGTCGAGCACTACGAAGTCAACTGGGATGAAGTAGTCTCGTACTCTGACTGGAACGTCTTCAGCGATTCCCTCTGGATAGCGGACTGAAGAGTCTGCTAGTTGGAGGTGCATCAGTGTTGACGTCAGATGCGTGAAGTTGAGCTTGTCGAAGATGACCTTGGGCATTACGCTGACGCTAGCCCCAAAGTCACACAAGGCATTGCCAAAGTGTTGAGTGCCAATCGAACAATTGATTGTTGGGCATCTCGGGTCCTCTTTCTTCTTGGGAGGTTGGTTGAGTATAGCAGCGCTACATTCTTCCGTAAGCTTAACAACCTCCATTGTGGGCAGTGGTCGCTTGTTGTTGATGATGTCCTTGATGTAGCGGGCGTAAGTTGGTACATGCATTACGTCCAGCAATGGGACGTTGACATGTATCTTCTGGATCATCTCAACAAAACGAGCGAACTGCTCGTCCACGGTGATCTTTTGTTTCCGGGAGGCAAATGCTTGGAAGCTTGTATCGAAAGTTTTCCGTGGATTTTCTTCCTTGGGTTCTTCAGAGTCATAATGTTTTGTAGGTTCTTCCTCCTCTGCTTGTGGCCTTGCTGCTTTCTCTGCGTGGTTTGGATGCGGTGGATCATGAGTGGACTTACCACCCCTCGTGGTCACCGCATTTATGTTTTTTGAAAAGGGAACAGCAGCAGCCATTTGCGCAAGTTGTGTTAAAATCATTTTTGTGGAAACTTAGTTGATTTTTAATTGCAGAAGAAAGACTTTCAACTTTAGCATTTATACTTTCCAAAATTTTATCGTTGGTAGCAAGCTTTGTGTATTCTTTGTGTTTTCTTCTTATTTCGGGATTTGTGCTCCTGAAATCATAAATCATCGAAAATAATTGTGGAGCTAGGTTAGTGATACAAATATGTAAGTAAGAGGTATGGTTTTCCTTCTTTTATGAGTATGGTTGGCGGCCATATTTCGCACTTAACGACTGTCAACAAATACCAACTTACTTTACTATGAAAGAAGCTGATATCCATAGAGGTACAGCTTGGAGAAGAACACCGACAAGCCCGGCGCTTCCCTGAACTACTCCTCACTCTCCTCCTTTATTCTAGCACTAGCGAACTAGCACGTCACCTTTACAATGTGGCACTACTCCTTGATGAGGACATCACTCCTACGGATACAAACGACACTCCTCAAGATGATATACAAGGTCCTATTGCTCGCGCACGTGCTCGACAATTGAACTTACAGGTGAGTTCGTTCCTAAGTAATGTTTATTGTGAATCTGAGAATAGATTGCTACCTAATGACTTAATTGTACTTAGGAACAAAGGAGAGGACCAGCAAGGGTGTGGAGAAGGCCTTGGAGGCGTGGAGGACCAGCAAGGACGTCCGGATCAAGATGGAGGCCCAAACCGATTCGACTTCGTTTCAGTTTCGGACTCCAGGAACAGGCCGCACTAAAACGGACGCCCAGGTTGCATACGGAGTCGGATTTGGGCGCACTTGATATGGATGGAAAGATAATTTCAAGACGCTTCCAATGGCTCTGGTTTCAGGCTCAAATTCATTCGGAGTCGTCGGGAATCGTCTGTGGAAGTTGGCGTCCAGAATCTGTCCCGGTGTTGCGTCACTGTTTTTGGGCCGATGGCCCGTGTATCGTGTTGGAGCCCAATAAGGGCGCGTCCAGGAGGTCTTGCGTGACCTAAACCCTTATTAATAGCCGCCGCCGCCATCGTGAGACTTGGGTTTTGCTTAGATTCATTCTGTCAAGAACAGTTGTCGCCGTTCGTCGGTTTGTGAAACCCCAACTTGTGAGATTAATCATTCATCTGCAGAGTCACTCTATTTGAGCTGCGTTTCTTTCGAGTTCTTGCTTGTGTTCTTCGTTGCGCTTGCAGGGACTAGCCTTCTTGGCGAGGTCAACCGGGTTGTGACACGGTTGATAACCAGAGGAGTTGTGGTGCTAAGATTGCTGGATTCGGGTTTTAGGATCTGAAGCCGGATCGGTGTGTCTCGCTCCGCCTACAACGAGAGTTATCCAGAACCTGACGGAAGATCGGGAACCCACGTCCCCATTACTCCTACTCTTGAATGGTGTGTTTTGAGAGGGGTGAGGGAGGCCCCTTTTATAGTCCTAATAGGTCGGTTCCCGTCCTCAATAAATATGGAAACATAGTGCACCGCCTTTTAGTGGATAGGATCAAGTTTCCCACCAAAGATGAGGCCGGTTGGCGCTAGAAAGGGTTCGGCCGACCCCCAGGTGCCGCCTCTCGCACCGCCTTTCATTCTGGACACTGCCAGGTGGGCCCCCATCTTGTGTACGTCGGTGCCGGGGCTCTGTACGTCGGTTTTCTCTATCAAATGGGCCCATCTTGTGAGTGTGACGTAGGGTGAAGTCTTTTGTGTGTTTCTATTGCGTCTTATGCTTGTCTTCTCCTTATTCCGAGTATGGGTGCCTGCAAACCAAGAATTGATTAGAATTAAGTCCTACAACTACGTTTGGTGTTTGATTTATCAGAAAAGCTACAGGAGTTGACGGCTTTATTTCTGACTTAAGGACCATCAACAACCGACACGATCCTCCATGGCCGTAGATCATTCCTGGATGGGTAGACATCTTGTGCTATGATCATGGCCCAGGATTCTTTCACTTTGCTTATGGGTTCAAGCCTTCCGGTTCCATCTTGTGCATTTTGGGAAACTACCCATTGGAATGGCTTGAATTCTCCCTCTAGATGACATTGGTAAAGTCTCATGCCAAGATTCCACAGTAGGTATGCCGATCGGCCGGACTCAGGCCTTCCGGTCCAAATAGTGTCCGTTTTGGGTCAAATTTGGATATGTTGTTCCTGAGATCAAATAAACACCAAAATTTGTGGAACTCATTAGATATAATGGTTATGGCATGGTTATGACCTTGGTTTCATGAAATCAGGCGGAGCGTTTGCGGCAAAAATCATCGATATCGACCGCCAACACACCCCCACAGCCAGACTTTGCTCGCCCCGATCAATAAGGTCGATAAAAGAGCGAAGACTGGTTTCATGAACTCAAACTATGCATAAGAATTATTTCTTAGCTTTCATTGCATACCTTAGATTCCTGGTGGCTAACATGGTCACTTTCATCTATTGATCCCCAGAATAGATCACCAAGAATCAATGCAAGTCTTCATTCTTGGAGCTTTGGAGGGGGCTTTTTAGACTTTTGAAAATAAGGCAAACTCATGAATGCTCAATTCACTCAGGCACTCATGGTGTATGATTCTCTCAAGGCAAAGCCTCTGTGTTGTATGATAATAGAGGTATGTGCTCATCTTTTCCATTTATTTTGCAGATTCAAACAATGCGTCTCTAAGTAGCAATGCAATCCAAACACTTTGATCATGTGCAAGTGTAAGCAATGACTGTTATCACCATAAATTAACAGGGGTTAATTTATGGGCCGAAAGCAAGTTGGGCTTAAAGCAGAAGATTAAGAAGGCTTGTAAATCGGCTCCTGCGTGAGCATTTGGGCCACATGAGCCGTGTATCTTTAGATTTAGTTCAAGATTAGAGATAGAGTCCGATCGGGACAAGATAGAATTAGATTGTTTCCCAAGTCTCTGGACTATAAATATGTACCCTATGTTATTCATGAAAGTAGAACGTCATCACGTCTCGCAAACAACAACTCTCGGCGCACCACCACCCCTAATCTTAGGGTTTCATCCAAGTAAGCGCCATGCTGCCCTGATCGCTTCTTGCGATCAGGGCAGCATTGTTCTTGCTTTTACCTTGGTGTTACTCGTACTGAAGCGTTTTTTATGGCGAGTAATGCTAGTTATCCTGATGTTCGTAGCATGGCTTTTAGTAGATCTATTGTGCTTTTGTTGCTTACCATCTACGAATATCATGTTGTCTCTGTACAGTCACGTTTCAATTTCAAGCTAATTCTTGTTGCGTAGAGTTAGTTGCACGGAGACAACACCCTGCTTCTTTTCCATCTAATAGATCTAATCTGTTACGGTTTGCTCTTGTACATAAGAGTTGGCGTGATATCTGCTAGGTTAGGCCTTGCAAACGGATTAGATGATCCGGTGATGTATTAGATGCTTTGCCTTAGTCTTAACAAGGAATTGATCCGGGAATCGGCTCTTGCTAGTTCTTAGGCCTCTGTTTCTGGTTAAGGTTTAGTTATTTATTATGTTTATCAGGCCCAATCACATGTTGGATGTTCCGATCTAGCAGTGAAGCTTTTACTGTCGTGGATTAGATTAATTAGATTTAATTGAAGCAGCTTTACACTCATTTGCTTTATTTATCAATATCCGGATAAATGCAGATCCAATCTGACACTAGGACTCGATCGGCTCTTTAAAGCCGATGCAAGAGTCGTCCCAGGGAGCCGACCACGGCTCGAACTTACGTTTCCACGTGTTTGTGTATGCAGGCAAATCGTTGCAAGCACGTTCGCACCTTCCTGATCGGGTATAGGTCAGGTGGCACGCCCGACATTCTCCGGAATCTCCGGGCATGTGACGGAATTGCGGGCCATCGATGAGGGAGCATTTGTAACACCCGGTTTATAAAAGAACATAAACCGAGCAATCATATACGTGCCAGGATCAAGTCACACGTATATACAACAGAATGAACAGTATATCATAGCACATATCACGTAAAAAGATATAATAAAGCGAATACGAATGTTATTTATTACAATAATGACAAAAATGTCTGATACAGCGGAAGCGAAGTACAAAAATACGATAAAAGCTCTCCGAGGCTGAAGCAGGGCGCCACAGGGACGTCGACTGGGAGACGAAGCACCTAGAAGTCCTCGTAGTCCTGGTAGCGCTGGACGAACTCCCTCGTGTCGGCAGGAACTGAGCAGCAGTGGCGTAGCCAAGAGGAAAAAGTAGAGAAGAGGCAAGGGTGAGTACACAACTTGTACTCAACAAGTATAACACAAACTATGAGGCTCTAGGCTGGCTGACTCAACTGCATTAGCTTTTAAGTGTTGGCAAAATTTTATTAAAGCTATTTACTACGAGTTGATGAATTACCTTTGACCCAGTCACATAGTAATTAATCAGAATTAATTATGATACTACTGAGAAACCAAACCAAGACCAAGCCACCAAGGTAACCCCGAGAAGCACCTCCCTCGTCGGAAGGAGATAACTTCACTAATCAAAAGGAGGATCTGGGCCGCTCATAACCGTGAGCACGGCTAGTATACCAGTTTTACACTCTGCAGAGGTTGCACATCTTTACCCACAAGTTGTGAGCTACGCCAGTTGTTCATCACACTTCCTTAGGTGAGATGGCCAGCGACTCACTACGAGGCCTTTAAAAAGAATCTCGTTGGTAAGGCGTAACCGCGAGAGTTAGGTCGGCGACGATGGGGCCCACCTCCGGGGGTACAAGCACAGGAGCGCAATCCAAGCACAGACCAAGCCGGAGGAGCAGGGACCATTGAAGCTTACTACTCTTGCCCCGCAGGTAAGTTACTCCAAACCAAAAAGATCTAATTATTACGCCAAGTCTATCCCATTCTAGCCTTGTGGTAGCGCTGTTGTCCCAGGTTGTCGCTCTATGAACCGGTCCTTATGGAGAGTGGCCAACCAAGCACTAAGCACCGTGCTGGCCCCCTAAACCATGTTTCTAACAAAAGCCAATTTTAACGAGACGTGAGCCACTCAATCCACACAGAGTGCCACTCTCAGAATTAAGTTCAAGTAAACCATTAATCAAATTAATTAAAAAGGACCAGAGTGTGTTATAGCGCAGCAACCTAGCACAACTAACCAAAATGCATCCCAAAGGTATATATAAAGGATATAAAGTGGCTAGGAAATCCTTAAAGGCATACAGTATTAAAATGCAGTATGAAAATGTATTTAAAAGTGATAGGTTGTTCATGTTATACTTGCCTTCCTCGTACTGCTCTGGCTGCTGCTCAAACTGCTCCGAAGACGGCTGCTCCGGAAACTGGTACTGGGGCTCCTCAACTGGATCAACGTCTACTCACGAACACATGGCCAAAACAAAGCACAAAATAAGCATACAAGCAAACACTAACAAAAAGCTAAGAAACAGTACATCAATACATGAAAACAGCGCACAAAACTACTCTAGAACTATTCTACGCGTTACAACGATCGCGTGGATATAAAGAACGCTAAAAACGGAGCTAAAACGCATAAACTAGGCCTAAAACAAGTTCTAGGGGCTTATTTGTAAGAAAAACAGAGTTCCAGGGGGTTTTCTGCTAAAACCGAGGACTAAAACGTAAATAAACATTAAATCTAAGGGCTGACGTGCAAAAACACAAGGCCTGGACTGCGGGTGCTAATTTGGGAAAACTCAGGGGCTTAAATGAATAAAACAGGGCCAAACCGTAATTATTTTTCAAAAGGAGTGGACTGCGGGTTGATTTGCAGAGAGTCCAGGGACTCTTTAGCAAAAGTACCGGCCGAACCGGTACCTTTGATCCCAGACCGTTGGATCTCGATCCGACGATTCGGATCTAGCGGGGATGCGATCTAATCTGGGCCCTAGGTTTCGGATCGGACGGCTCTTAGGCGATTGGGTGTGGGGCGGCGGCGGAACGCGCCGGCGTGCCCTGTTCCGCGGCGGCGCAGCATAGGGCTCGCCGGAGTTCGTCGGATCCGACGTTCTGGGGCTAGATTTGGCATGCGGTTTGGCCTGGGAGGTAGTACGCCTCATGCGTAAACCACTGGGGAACTTAAAGAAGCGCGGCAGGGCTGGGAAGGGGACTCCCGCCGACATGGGCGGTTCAGCGGCGGTGGTGAAGCGCCGGCAAGCGCGGCCGGGGCACCTAGGGTGCGCTACAGGTTCTAATCGCCCGTACAAAAGAAACAGGGAAGCAAGGGCGTGCTCACCGAGGCTCGGAGCAGTAGGGAGCGTGGCGCAGGGGAGGTTGACGGCGTGAAACGGCGGCGGGTCGGCGCTGGGTTCGGGGAGGGGTCGATGAGACGCAGCTCCGGCCTCCAATTCCCTCGAGCAGGTGCGCTGGTCGGCTGTGGTCCCAGAGAAGCTGTCAGTGAGGTCAAGAGGCCAGCGGCGGGGCTGAATCGCGGCGAGAATTCCACTCACCGGCGATGGGTCTCCGGCGAAAATCAGGAAAAAGGCGCGGTGCAAGGGTGGATGCGATGTTCTATGGCTTGGCGAGGGTTGCTGGATGAGGGTGGGGCACCGGAGAGGGTCACGGCCACTTAAGAAGGGTCCGGAGATCTTGGATACGCGTGCCCATCGTGGACACCGCGGGGATTGCGCCCGGATCCGTGCGCGCGGAGAAATCGGATCACGGCGCGGTTCTGCGGGATTCAGGCTCGGGCGGAGCTTCTAGAAGGGGGACGCACACGGGAGACTGCACAGTGGGTCCTACGGGGCCGGCGGTCCACGGCGCAGCGGCGTCCGGGACGGAAACAAAACAGAGCAGGCGCGGCGTTTGCGGGCGGAGGAAGGGGACGGGTCCGACAGGCGGGCCCGGGCTGCAGTGAGGGGAAAGGCGAGGCGCGGCAGCGGGCGCTAACTGGTGGGGTCGGGCGCGCAGGGAGCCAGGAGAGGGAGCGGGCGATCGGGGGGCGCGGCGCAGGCTGACGGGTGGGCCAGGCCGAGCGGGCTGCTGCGTGGCCGCGCTGGGCCGCGGCTGGGCAGGCCGGGGAGGTGTGGGTTTGGGCCGGACGAGGGAGAGAGGTGGGCTGCGGGTTGGGTTTTGAGTTTTTGTTTTGGGTTTTCTTTCTATTTCTCCTTTTCTATTTCTAATCCAAACAAAGTTTGAATTCAAATTTGAATTTGAATTCAAACCACACTCAAATAAAATTATGCACCAGCATGAATGCAACAAAAATTTAAACTTATGATAAATTTTAATTAATTAAGGAACAAAAATTAGATTAAATGCCAACTAAACACAATAAACCTTAGAAAATTTAACTAAAGCCAATTAATTTATTAATAAATACTGAAATTTTAATTAGGGTGTTACAGACCCTACCCCCTTAAAGAAATCTCGTCCCGAGATTTAGCTGGGCTGGCTAGCAAAGAGATCTGGATATGTCTTTTTCAACTCATCTTCTCGCTCCCAAGTAGCCTCAGCTTCACTGTGATGACTCCACTGAACTCTGCACATCTTGATGCGCTTGTTCCGAGTAACCCTCTCTGATGTCTCCAGGATTTTCACCGGATGCTCAGTATAAGTCAGATCTTCCTGGACATCGACTCCATCCAGGGGTGCCTGCTCCTCGGGTACTCGCAGACACCTCTTCAGTTGAGATATATGGAAGACATCATGAACTCCTGAGAGGTTGAGAGGTAACTCCAGGCGATAAGCAACTTCGCCTTTCCGCTCTAGCACCTTGAATGGCCCCACATACCGAGGTGCTAACTTCCCTTTGACATTGAATCTACGGATTCCTCTCATCGGAGACACCTTCAGGTACACATAATCACCGACACTGAAAGTCAGGTCTCTCCGTTTGCCATCAGCATAGCTCTTCTGTCTGCTCTGTGCAATCCTCAGATTCTCTCGCACAGCCTGAACCATCTGCTCTGCATCATCTATGATCTCAGGGCCAAAGAGCTGCTTTTCACCAATCTGATCCCAATAGAGAGGAGTCCTGCACTTTCTGCCATACAATGCCTCAAATGGGGACTTCTTTAGACTGGCCTGATAGCTGTTGTTATATGAGAACTCAGCAAATGACAGGCACTTATCCCAACTAGTACCATACTGAATAGCACAAGCTCTCAGCATATCCTCCAACACTTGGTTGGTTCTCTGTGTCTGCCCATCTGTCTGAGGGTGATAAGCCGTACTGAAACGCAGCTTCGTATCCAGAGAATCATGGAGCTGCTCCCAGAACCGAGAAGTGAACTGAGACCCTCTGTCAGATATGATCTTCTTGGGCACACCATGCAAGCAGACAATCCGAGAGATGTACAACTCTGCAAGTCTAGCACCGGAGTAAGTAGTGTTCACTGGAATGAAGTGAGCAACCTTCGTCAGACGATCCACTACTACCCAAATGGAGTTGTACCCTTTCTGAGTACGAGGCAATCCAACAATGAAGTCCATAGTGATTTCCTCCCATTTCCACTCTGGAATCTTCAGAGGCTGTAAAAGACCTGCTGGCCTCTGATGCTCAGCCTTGACACGCTGACAGGTGTCACAAATAGCCACGTACTCTACCACTGAACGCTTCATCCCATACCACCAGAAACGTTCCTTCAGATCATAGTACATCTTCGTGCTGCCCGGATGAATAGAGTATGCTGTATCATGGGCCTCACTTAGAATCAACTTTCGAAGATCATGCACATCTGGCACACAGATCCGGTTCTTGTACCACAAGGTACCCTGATCATCCTCTCTGAAATGAGGAGCCTTGCCCTTCTTGAGCAACTCACGAATCTCCTGCAGCTTCTCATCATCTTTCTGATGCTGCCTAATCTCTGACTCTAGAGTCGGTACTGCCTCAAACGCTGCACTGGAGGTATGATGCAAGAAACCCAGACTCAACTGCTCGAACTCCTCGCATAACTCTGGAGGCATCTGGAAAGCCACGGCCATGTTGACATAACTTCTTCTGCTCAGAGCATCTGCTACAACATTGGCCTTGCCCGGATGATAGTGAATCTCCAGATCATAATCCTTGACCAACTCTAGCCATCTTCTCTGCCGCATATTCAGCTCATTCTGCGTGAAAATATACTTGAGGCTCTTGTGATCGGTGTAGATATCACAACGCTGCCCATACAAGTAATGCCTCCAAATCTTCAGAGCATGCACAACTGCGGCTAACTCAAGATCATGAGTAGGATAATTCAGCTCATGCCGACGTAACTGCCGTGAAGCATAAGCTATCACTCTGCCCTCCTGCATCAGAACACACCCAAGACCATCCTTCGAAGCATCACAATACACCGTGAACCTCTTCGTCTGGTCTGGCAGAGTCAGGACTGGCGCCGTAGTCAACCTCTTCTTCAGCTCATCAAAGGCCATCTGACGCTCATCAGTCCATACAAAAGCCACATTCTTCTCCAGCAAAGAAGTCAAAGGCTTCGCGATCTTGGAGAAATTCTCAATGAACCTCCGATAATATCCAGCTAAGCCCAAGAAAGATCTGACTTCCTTCACTGTCTGCGGTGTCTCCCACTCGAGCACATCCTTCACCTTGCTCGGATCAACAGCAATGCCTCCCTGAGATATAACATGACCAAGGAATGGAACCTCGTCAATCCAGAACTCGCACTTGCTGAACTTGGCATACAGCTGATGCTCTCTCAATCTCTGCAATACGAGTCTCAGATGCTCCTCATGCTCTTCTTCTGTCTTGGAGAAGATCAGAATATCATCAATAAAGGTCACCACGAAGACATCCAGATAATCCATGAAGACCATGTTCATCAGATGCATGAAGTAAGCTGGGGCATTAGTCAAGCCGAAGGACATGACTGTATACTCATATAGCCCGTACTTGCAGGTGAATGCCGTCTTCGGAATATCCCCAGGACGGATCCTCAGCTGAAAATATCCCGAACGAAGATCAATCTTCGAGAATATACGAGCACCTCGAAGCAAATCGAAGAGATCCTCAATACGGGGCAGTGGATGCTTGTTCTTGATAGTGACTGCATTCAGCTCACGATAATCCACACACATCCTCTTCGAGCCATCCTTCTTATCTACCAGCAACAACGGAAAAGCCCAAGGAGAGAAGCTGCGACGGATATAGCCATTGGCTAGCAACTCATCAATAGTTTTCTTGACCTCTTCATGCTCTATAGGTGCCATACGGTAGGGCCGCTTTCCAATAGGAGCTGTGCTAGGCAAGAGATCAATACAAAACTCAATGGCGCGTTCAGGCGGCATACCTGGCAGATCATCCGGAAAGACATCCGGGAATTCAGACACCACGCGAATACCGTCCGTGGGTCTAGCCTCCATATGGTGAAGAAATCCAGAAGGCTCTACTGCACTGATAACAACCTCTTGGCCACTGGAAGCTGATAGCAAGACTGTCCTCTGAGCACAATCTATCCGAACTCCCCATTTGGCCAGAGTCTCCATTCCCAGAATGACATCAATGCCCTTGGTGTCTAGCACCATCAGATCAGTACAGAACTCTACTCCCCTCAAATAAACACTGACTCTCGGGCAGTAAGTGTGAGACCTCAACTGTCCTCCCGGTGAAGATACTAACAGGCACCTCTTTAATGTGCTAGTATGAATACCATGATGCTCGACAAAAGACTGAGTAATGAAGGAATGCGTAGCACCAGTATCAAAAAGCACTGTAGCTGGATATGAATTAACCATGAACGTACCAATAACCACGTTGGGAGCCTCGGCCGCTGACTCGGCCGTCACGTGGTTCACCCTGCCCTGTGCTGGCGCCCTGGGCTGAGCTGGGTGCCCCTGCTGTCCCGCCTGCGCCTTCCGGGGGCAAGCGTTGGCGTAGTGCCCCGGCTGGCCGCAGTGAAAGCAGGTGCGAGGAGGTCCCTGAGCCTGCTGTCCGGTAGGAGCTGCCGGACGTGGAGCCTGCGGTGCCGGTGGAGCTGGCGAAGCAGTACGAGCCGGAGGTGCTGGTAACCTCTGACCCTGACCTGCCTGCTGCTGTCGAGGCGGGTACTGCTGCGGTGGCCTCTGCTGGTACTGCTGAGGAGGCCGGTACTGAGGCTGGTACTGCTGGGGCTGCTGGAGTCGAGGACGAGTGTTGCTGCCGGAAGCAACGGGGACAACCTTCCTCTTCTTGTCCTCCATCTCCAGGTGCTTGCGCTCAGTGTTGAGCGCACTGTCAACCAGATGGTTGAAGTCGTCGAAGCGGAGGTTGAGCAGCGCGTACTGGAGGTAGTCCTCAAGACCCTCCATGAAGTGCTCCTGCTTCTTGCGGTCATCCGCAACCTCGGCAGGGGCGTAGCGTGCCAGCTGAAGAAAGCGATCACGATACTCCGTGACCGACATAGTCCCCTGAATTCACAAGGACAGATAGATATCGGAAAATTAACTCAAGATTCATAAGGATAGAACAAGGGGCATAAGCTCAAAAGAAACCGCTGAATGATTATGTTTAAGATTACCTGCTTCAGTGCAAGGAACTCCTTCTACTTCATCTTCATAACGCCCGCGGGGACGTTGTGGCTACGGAAACGCTCCCTGAACTGGAGCCAAGTGAGAGCCTCGCGGTCGTGAACTGGGTGGGACTCCCACCAGTCCAAAGCTGCCCCTCGCAGCTGTCCTGCTGCGTACAAGACGCGCTCACGGTCATCGCACTGGGCGATGTCCAGCTGACGCTCCACTGCACGGAGCCAGTCGTCGGCCTGAAGAGGGTCGGACGTGTGAGAAAACGTCGGCGGGTGACCCCTCAGGAACTCAGCACGCCTGTCGCGTGGCTGCGGCGGTGGAGGAGGCGGAGGCTGAGTGTGAGCGTGCTGAAGAGCCTGAACCGTGTTGTTCAGGGTAGCCATCATCTGCATCTGGAGCTGGAAGTACTGCTCCGGAGTCAAGGGCGGAGGCATCGGGATCCCAGTACCCTGGTTGTTCTGACCCTGCTGCTGACCAGAACCGGAACCGGTGCTCCTGGTGTTCACCATCTGATTTGAACAAAAGATTTCACGAGTAAGGATATTGCAGGAATAAACTCAGATGGATATGATAACTCTTTGCGGAAAAAGACTCAGCCATGATAAAGTAGGCAGGATAGAGTTGACTGTTTTACCCCCCAACGATCTAACTCATTTTATTAATTAGTTAACTTTAACATCTAAGTGATTTAATCAAATTTAAACTACTAAGCTATGCAATCAGTCAAAAATCCAAATCAAACATGTAGCATAATAACAAGCAGACAATTTTCACGACTTAGCCGAGTTTAGCAAAACACTCGACTAACACAACGCGTCGCAGATCGTGCTATCGTATTATTATAAAAGGGTCACCTAGCTAACTCATGGTGGTCAGATGACTGATTCAGGCCAAAATCTACGAAATCTATTCTTCAGAGAGAGAAATCAAGGCAAGACGGGTAAAAAGTCATAGAAGTCAAGGGGTATAATAGTAAAATAGTTTCAGCAGTCAAGGATTGGAGAGAAGAAGTCCTAAAACTCGACCAGTTCTATCTAGGCTTCGTCCTACAGTCGAACCTGGCTCTGATACCACTCTGTAACACCCGGTTTATAAAAGAACATAAACCGAGCAATCATATACGTGCCAGGATCAAGTCACACGTATATACAATAGAATGAACAGTATATCATAGCACATATCACGTAAAAAGATATAATAAAGCGAATACGAATGTTATTTATTACAATAATGACAAAAATGTCTGATACAGCGGAAGCGAAGTACAAAAATACGATAAAAGCTCTCCGAGGCTGAAGCAGGGCGCCACAGGGACGTCGACTGGGAGACGAAGCACCTAGAAGTCCTCGTAGTCCTGGTAGCGCTGGACGAACTCCCTCGTGTCGGCAGGAACTGAGCAGCAGTGGCGTAGCCAAGAGGAAAAAGTAGAGAAGAGGCAAGGGTGAGTACACAACTTGTACTCAACAAGTATAACACAAACTATGAGGCTCTAGGCTGGCTGACTCAACTGCATTAGCTTTTAAGTGTTGGCAAAATTTTATTAAAGCTATTTACTACGAGTTGATGAATTACCTTTGACCCAGTCACATAGTAATTAATCAGAATTAATTATGATACTACTGAGAAACCAAACCAAGACCAAGCCACCAAGGTAACCCCGAGAAGCACCTCCCTCGTCGGAAGGAGATAACTTCACTAATCAAAAGGAGGATCTGGGCCGCTCATAACCGTGAGCACGGCTAGTATACCAGTTTTACACTCTGCAGAGGTTGCACATCTTTACCCACAAGTCGTGAGCTACGCCAGTTGTTCATCACACTTCCTTAGGTGAGATGGCCAGCGACTCACTACGAGGCCTTTAAAAAGAATCTCGTTGGTAAGGCGTAACCGCGAGAGTTAGGTCGGCGACGATGGGGCCCACCTCCGGGGGTACAAGCATAGGAGCGCAATCCAAGCACAGACCAAGCCGGAGGAGCAGGGACCATTGAAGCTTACTACTCTTGCCCCGCTGGTAAGTTACTCCAAACCAAAAAGATCTAATTATTACGCCAAGTCTATCCCATTCTAGCCTTGTGGTAGCGCTGTTGTCCTAGGTTGTCGCTCTATGAACCGGTCCTTATGGAGAGTGGCCAACCAAGCACTAAGCACCGTGCTGGCCCCCTAAACCATGTTTCTAACAAAAGCCAATTTTAACGAGACGTGAGCCACTCAATCCACACAGAGTGCCACTCTCAGAATTAAGTTCAAGTAAACCATTAATCAAATTAATTAAAAAGGACCAGAGTGTGTTATAGCGCAGCAACCTAGCACAACTAACCAAAATGCAACCCAAAGGTATATATAAAGGATATAAAGTGGCTAGGAAATCCTTAAAGGCATACAGTATTAAAATGCAGTATGAAAATGTATTTAAAAGTGATAGGTTGTTCATGTTATACTTGCCTTCCTCGTACTGCTCTGGCTGCTGCTCAAACTGCTCCGAAGACGGCTGCTCCGGAAACTGGTACTGGGGCTCCTCAACTGGATCAACGTCTACTCACGAACACATGGCCAAAACAAAGCACAAAATAAGCATACAAGCAAACACTAACAAAAAGCTAAGAAACAGTACATCAATACATGAAAACAGCGCACAAAACTACTCTAGAACTATTCTACGCGTTACAACGATCGCGTGGATATAAAGAACGCTAAAAACGGAGCTAAAACGCATAAACTAGGCCTAAAACAAGTTATAGGGGCTTATTTGTAAGAAAAACAGAGTTCCAGGGGGTTTTCTGCTAAAACCGAGGACTAAAACGTAAATAAACATTAAATCTAAGGGCTGACGTGCAAAAACACAAGGCCTGGACTGCGGGTGCTAATTTGGGAAAACTCAGGGGCTTAAATGAATAAAACAGGGCCAAACCGTAATTATTTTTCAAAAGGAGTGGACTGCGGGTTGATTTGCAGAGAGTCCAGGGACTCTTTAGCAAAAGTACCGGCCGAACCGGTACCTTTGATCCCAGACCGTTGGATCTCGATCCGACGATTCGGATCTAGCGGGGATGCGATCTAATCTGGGCCCTAGGTTTCGGATCGGACGGCTCTTAGGCGATTGGGTGTGGGGCGGCGGCGGAAACGCGCCGGCGTGCCCTGTTCCGCGGCGGCGCAGCATAGGGCTCGCCGGAGTTCGTCGGATCCGACGTTCTGGGGCTAGATTTGGCATGCGGTTTGGCCTGGGAGGTAGTACGCCTCATGCGTAAACCACTGGGGAACTTAAAGAAGCGCGGCAGGGCTGGGAAGGGGACTCCCGCCGACATGGGCGGTTCGGCGGCGGTGGTGAAGCGCCGGCAAGCAGCAGCCGGGGCACCTAGGGTGCGCTACAGGTTCTAATCGCCCGTACAAAAGAAACAGGGAAGCAAGGGTCGTGCTCACCGAGGCTCGGAGCAGTAGGGGAGCGTGGCGCAGGGGAGGTTGACGGCGTGAAACGGCGGCGGGTCGGCGCTGGGTTCGGGGAGGGGTCGATGAGACGCAAGCTCCGGCCTCCAATTCCCTCGAGCAGGTGCGCTGGTCGGCTGTGGTCCCAGAGAAGCTGTCAGTGAGGTCAAGAGGCCAGCGCGGGGCTGAATCGCGGCGAGAATTCCACTCACCGGCGATGGGTCTCCGGCGAAAATCAGGAAAAAGGCGTGGTGCAAGGGTGGATGCGACGTTCTAGGGCTTGGCGAGGGTTGCTGGATGAGGGTGGGGCACCCGGAGAGGGGTCACGGCCACTTAAGAAGGGTCCGGAGATCTTGGATACGCGTGCCCGTCGTGGACACCGCGGGGATTGCGCCCGGATCCGTGCGCGCGGAGAAATCGGATCACGGCGCGGTTCTGCGGGATTCAGGCTCGGGCGGAGCTTCTAGAAGGGGGACGCGCACGGGAGACTGCACAGTGGGTCCTACGGGGCCGGCGGTCCACGGCGCAGCGGCGTCCGGGACGGAAACAAAACAGAGCAGGCGCGGCGTTTGCGGGCGGAGGAAGGGGACGGGTCCGACAGGCGGGCCCGGGCTGCAGTGAGGGGAAAGGCGAGGCGCGGCAGCGGGCGCTAACTGGTGGGGTCGGGCGCGCAGGGAGCCAGGAGAGGGAGTGGGCGATCGGTGGGGCGCGGCGCAGGCTGACGGGTGGGCCAGGCCGAGCGGGGCTGCTGCGTGGCCGCGCTGGGGCCGCGGCTGGGCAGGCCGGGGAGGTGTGGGTTTGGGCCGGACGAGGGAGAGAGGTGGGCTGCGGGTTGGGTTTTGAGTTTTTGTTTTGGGTTTTTCTTCTATTCTCCTTTTCTATTTCTAATCCAAACAAAGTTTGAATTCAAATTTGAATTTGAATTCAAACCACACTCAAATAAAATTATGCACCAGCATGAATGCAACAAAAATTTAAACTTATGATAAATTTTAATTAATTAAGGAATAAAAATTAGATTAAATGCCAACTAAACACATAAACCTTAGAAAATTTAACTAAAGCCAATTAATTTATTAATAAATACTGAAATTTTAATTAGGGTGTTACAGCATTGCCTGCCAGCGCCCCGGCGACCTCCCGGCTCTTCGTGTTGCCTGTCGCTGCTCGCCGGTGGGTTTCGACCGACAACACTTTCTGGCACGTCAGGTGGGTCATTCATCAACAACAATGCCCGCCGCAGAGATGACAGGAGCTCAGGACCAAGCACCGATTCCGCATGGTCACCAACCTGTCACATATGAAGAGCTACTACAGAGCACAAGCAAAAATACGATGAGGTCAAAGCTCAGTTCGAAGCCGATCTCATCGTCACTTTTGAGAGGACCCGCAACCATGACATCAGGTGTAAGGGGTTCTCACCAGAGGGCGCTCTCGACAGCGTTGATTTGTCCGTTGCCTTTAGAGGAGCGCCACCAGGGCCCTACGCCAGGAGATGACTATATGGTGGCTCATATGCTTCATCGGCACTCAGAAAGCCTGGTGAACAAAACTTGAGCGCGTGGCACATCGCATTGTTTAGGAGGTGATCAAAAAACCAGTACTCCCCGTCGGGACCAGGTCCTGGGGAGCCACAAGGGGGAAGCTGCACTGCAATCTAGGCCGCCAGTGTCCTACTCGCTCGTGGCAGCAGGACAACAGAATTTGCCGATCTATGTTGTTCACAAGATCGGCGGTGATCCGGGAGAAGGCCAGTTCCTGACCGAGCCACCCAAGGAGATCCCGTACGGCTACACGTGCGCATACATCCATGACGCGTCATCAACATGCTCGGTGCAGTTGGTAGCCCAGGAGGTTCTGGAGCAGACGCCGGAGAAACAGCGTGGCTAGCAAAGTACGCTACCGGGCCGAGGTGGCTGAGCCAGTCGGCCCCAGGAGTTCTTAGTGTGGAGCATGTCAGTGCAATACTGAGAACCAGTTTGGCATCCTGCCCAAGAGAAAAGCGATCGGCTATTCCAAGCCGTATCCAAGTGACTACGACTTGATCCCGTTGCCACCCAAGTATCGGCTCCTGAGTTCACCAGTTCAACGGATCAGAAGGAGCCAGCTCCATCGAACATGTTGAGCCGATACTTAACGCAGCTTGGGATGATCTCGGTATCAGATCCGTTGAGGGTCCGTTCTTCGGCCAGTCTCTTACAGGCTATAACACCCAGTTTATAAAAGGACATAAACTGAGCAATCATATACGTGCCAGGATCAAGTCACACGTATTACAAACAGAATGAACAATATATCACAGCACATATCACGTATAAAGATATAATAAAGCGAATACGAATGTTATTTATTACATTAATGACAAAATGTCTGATACAGAGTATGCGGAAGCGTAAACATAAACGAAGCCTCTCGAAAGCTGGGCACCACAGGGACGTCGACTGGGAGATGAACGCCTAGAAGTCCTCGTAATCCTGGTAGCTCTGGGTGAACTCTCTCGCGTCGGCAGGAACTGAGCAGCAGTAGAGTATCCCCAAGAGGAAAAAGAGTGGAGTAGGCAAGAGTGAGTACACAACTTGTACTCAACAAGTATAACACAACTATGAGTCTCTAAGGTTGGCTGACTCAATTGCATTAGCTTTTATGTCTTGGCAAAATTTTATTAAAGCTATTTACTACAAGTTGATGAATTACCATAAACCCAGTTACATAGTAATTAATCAAAATTAATCATGATACTACTGAGATCCATACCAATCCAAACCAAGCCACCCGGGGAAACCCTCCTAACCAAGGAAGATAACCCCACTAATAAAAAGGGGGATCTGGCCGCTCATGACCGTGAGCACGGCTAGTATTCCAGTTTTACACTCTGCAGAGGTTGCACATCTTACCCACAAGTCGTGAGCTGCGCTAGTTGTTCATCACATTTCCTTAGGTGAGATGACTAGCAAACTCACTACGAGGCCGTTACAAAGGATCACGTTGGTAAGGTGTAACCGCTAAAGATTCAGGCAATGCAACGATGGTGCCCACCTCGAGGGGTACAAGACACAGACCAGCCTCGCAGCATAGGGACCGTTGAAGCTCGACCCCCCTCGTGCCATGTCGGTAAGTTACTCCCGAACCAAAATGACCTAATTAGTAAGCCAAGACCGTCCCATTCCAGTCTTGTGGTAGCGCTGTTATCCCAGGTTGTCGCCCTATGAACCGGTCCTTATGAAGAGTGGCCAACCGAGCAGTAAGCACCGTGCTGGCCCCCCTAAACCATGTTTCTAACAAAACCATTTTATAACGAGACGTGAGCCCCTCAAACGGGCCACTCCCAGAATTAAGTTGCATATACCATTAATCAAATTAATTAAAAAGAACCAAGTGGTTATATCGTGGCACCTAGCACAACTAACCAAAATGCAACCCAAGGATATATATAAATGATATAAAGTGGCTAGGAAAGTCCTTATAGGCGTACAATATTAAAATGCAGTATGAAAATGTATTTAAAGGTGATAGGTGGTGTTCATGTTATACTTGTCTTCCTCAAACTGCTCCTGCTGCTCAAAGTGCTTAGAAGGTGGTGGCTACTCCGGGTACTGGTACTGAGGCTCCTCCAGTAGCTCAACGTCTACTCACGAACACATGGCCAAAAACAAGGCAATAACATAAACATACAAGCAAACAATAGTAAAACTAAGAAACAGTACAACAATACATGAAAACAGCACACAAAAACTAGGCTAGAACTATTCTACGCATTACAACGATCGCGTGGATATAAAGAACGCCTAAAACATAGCTAAAACGCAAAATCTAGGCCTAAATCAAGTTTTAGGGGCTTAACTACGAGAAAAACTAAGTTTCTGGGGGTTTTCTGCAAAAACCGAGGGCCTAAACATAAAAACTAGAAAGGTCCGAGGGCTGATGCGCAAAATGGCCCTAACTGGATGGCGGGTACTAATTTGAGAAAGCTCAGGTGTTAAAACGATAAAAACAGACTAAACTATAATTACTTTTACACTATTATGGACTGCGGGTTGATAACCAATAAATCTAGGGGCTCTTATGCAAAAGTACCAGCGAACCGGTACGCCTGTTCTAATCTGGGCCGTTCCCTCAGATCTGACGGCCCAAATCAGATCGACGCGTGGGGTGGCGGCGGAAGGTCGCCGGAGACCAAGCTCCGCGGCGGCACTGCGCGGGGGCTCGCCTGACTTGGCCAAACTTGGCTGTCCGGGGGTCAAATCGACCTGATTTTGGGTCTGGGGTGACCTACGCGGCACATGTAATCCACCTGGGGCCTTTGCGGGCCTCGGCGAGGTCCGTGGCGGTGCTAGCAAAGGCGGCGGCGGCTCTGCACAGGGGTGCATCACCGGCGCGCATGTTCGCGTGGTTCTGGGCCTGGCTTAGGGGCAAAGCGTGCGCAAGGGCTCTATGCAGCACGGGCGAGCCTGTACGTGACTCATGCGGGGTTGTGCGGGTTGCAGAAGGCCCGCCACGGTGAATTCACGGTGCGGCGGCGACGCTGCGCCGGCGTGCCGTGTTCGGGTGCCTGGGGTGCTCTACCAGCCCTAATAGCTAGCGCAAAAGGCAGCGGAGGCCGAGGGATTCCTCACTGAGGGTCGAGATCAGGTTGAGACGGCGCTCAGGGTCGACGGCGTCGAGTCCGGCGGCGGCGAGGAACGGAGCTTGCGGTACGGGCGGTGGCGTGCCCCTCCGGTCTCCGGATCTACACTGGCGGCCTCGTGGGGTTCCTGCGAACGCGTGCAGGGTCAGCAAGGCTCGGAGATGGCCGCGGCGAGCAATCACGGCGGCAGGTCGACTTACCGTGGCGGAAACCCGGGAGAAATTCCCGTGCGTGCGTAGTGGAAGTCGAGGATGGCTGCCTCGGGGTTGATCCTGGGTCGATGGCGGAGCTCGCGAGGGTTTGTAGGGGCTAGGGCCGCTGCAGGTGGTGGGTTCACGGTGGCGCAGGGGCGTGGCGCGGCGGAGCAAGGCAGCGTGGTGGAGCTTGGGTTTGGGGTGGCGCTGGAGTAGGATGAGGTGCAGGGGGGGTCGGCTGGCGCGCTGGAGTAGGAGTAGGTGCGGGCAAGATCTCCGGCGTGGAGCTGGAGTAGTGCGGGCAAGATCTCCGGCGGGGAGGTCGGGCTCGGCTGGCGTGCTAGAGAAGGAAGGGAGCGGGAGGACGATGACAGGTGGAACCGGAGCGCAGCGAGAGAGGCAGGGATGCGGGGACGCACGTGACGCGGTGACGGGCCGAGCGTGGCGTGCGGCCGAACGCGTGCGGTTGGAGCCGGCCCAGGAGAGGGAGCGCGGGGTGAAGCTGGTCCGCGGGGTGCTGGCCCGAGGGGAAGGGAAGGAAGAGAAGGTGGGCTGGGCCAGGGAATGGTTGGGCTAGGTTGGTGTGGGTTTTTCTTTTCTATTTCTATTTTCCTATTTCAAATACTACTCAAACCTAATTGAATTCAAACCAATTTGAATTCACACTAGCACTCAAACAATTAAAACAATGCACCAGCATGAATGCAACAACAAATTTTAAAACTTAGACAAAATTTTAATTACTTGTGAGAGAAAATTATTTAAATGCAAGTCTAAGCATATAAAACCTTAGAAAATTAAATAAAGCCAATTAAATTTATTATTAAATGCTTGAATTTAAATTAGGGTGTTACACAGGCCCAGCTTTTGGATGGTACGCGTCATTGGCTCCAGATTCAATTCGAACTTGGGAGGCAGCTGGAACATCAGTTCCATACCCAGTATCACTCTGAGTGCTGAAGCTGGGATT